>NW_026267352.1:173959-179774 GCF_000697945.3 Frankliniella occidentalis | reverse complement strand
CACGTGGACCCAGACTCCGTCACCTCCAAGCTCACGTCCGACGGCGTCCTGCAGGTGACTGCGCCCAGGAGGGAGGCCCTCCCCGCCCCCAAGGAGAACGTCCGGCACATCACCATCACCCAGAGCGACCACCCTGCCGTCAAGGACGCCGCGGAGGAGGCGCAGACCGTCCCACCCAACGACAATAAGGCGGAGGAGCCAGTCGTCGGCAAGGACAAGAGAGAGTCGAGCATTGCAAGTGATGCTGTGGTTGTTGGAGCCTGATACTCTAAATCCTAGTTTTATCGTACAATAACGGTGTCCTTACGAAACCTATTTATTATGTAATTCTATTCCTTCGACCTATGTTAATCTCAAGTTTTCATTTCCTATTGAGACTGATTTGTGTTTTATGTCTGAAATATTTTGTAAACTCATATTATTTATTTGAAGATGTCGCTTCTAGTGGCAAGAGCATTTATGCCATTTTGTGATAAATAAACCCCTAAATTTAATGATTTTTCTCTATTTCTTTAAATCTTCCACCCCTTCTCACTCGACATTCTAAAATTAAACAACTATATAGAAGAACATGTCCAAAAAATAATTTTAGACCATATCTGTTCCTATCTTAGTAGTAACAGGAATAAGAGAGTGAAAGAGAGGGAGGTGCCAGGAGATAGGTGGGGATGGGGGGTGGGGATTGGGAGACAGCGGCGGCCAAAGTGTGGTTCCTCGGAGCAGTTCGGATGGTTAGTTGACGACCAGGTGTCAGAGGATTCACCTTACACCTCTTCCCACACTGGGCGCCCTGGCCGTCGCAACATGGGCCGCATTTGGAAATCGGCTTTGCTAATCAGGAGTCGCAGTTTGGTAAGCATTCGTCATCTTTAAGACAGACGTGTTGCTGCTCCGCAGACTAAGTTCGCTCGGTTTCCACACAGCGGCAATAAATGATTTTCAAAGAGAAATTAGAAAACTGTAATTACAGCGACATTCCTCGACCACCTCCCCAACTATACTTGGTGACTGTGCCGTCGAGAGCTCCGTGGACGGGCAGGTGGGGCAGGTCAGGCCCAGGCCTTATCAAGACATTCCCGGCCCCCCGGGCCTCCCAGTCATCGGAAACACCTGGCGCTTCCTACCTATCATCGGTAAGCAAAATCATCGTCAAAGTCAGAAACTCAGCGGTTTCTGTACTGGAAAACAAATTAAAAATACAAGCTTTGCTGTTGAGCTTGGCAAGAAGGGTGCAAATTGTGAGGTCCATTCCCAACCTGTGCCATAGGAAAGGGAATACCAGCCCCATTAAATGGCATCAGTAGAATATTTTCTAAGTGAATTTTGAGCATATTTAATACATCACAGAATTAAAGCACAAGATTGGTATTTAAAAACAGTAAAATTCATAATGCTGACATTACATATCACATCTGGCCTTTGTGTGTTGGGACAAACTTATTTTAAAACCTAACTTAGCGGTACAAAATTGTTCTCACATGATAAGAGATTACTGGAAATTGTCTATCCTGTTCTGTTTCATGTGAATACTTTTTTAAAAAGTTAGTGCACAGCATAAAAATGTGCAAAATTAAGTCACTAGTCAATGTTAAATTGGTCAATTAAATACTTCCTATTTTACTCCAAACCACGATTTTTCAAACCAAAATTTATATGAAAAATAAGTCAAACTTAGTACATATATTTATCTATAGTTGTATACCAAGCCTGAATAGTGCGAGGATGTGGAAGAGCATCATGCACCACACTTCTCACATAGTTATAGGCAGGTAACGAATAAAAATTCAGACTTAGAGAAAATGATCGGACTAACGCTTTGTACTGTTTTTTATCCTCTTTAACTAAGGATTGCAAAGATTTGTATACACTATGAGGTACCTGTTCCTGGAAGATGACCAATGCTTCATCTGCTGAGAGGCCAAGGTTCTTCTGAATTTTGAGGAGAATAAACCCTAGTGACTTTAGTTCAAATTCTTTGGAGGTATTGGCAGTTTTTTTAACAAGTTCTTCGACATGACTGATCAGACCACTGACACTCTTTCTTAGTAGAATCTTATTCAAATAATCATCTTCTTCCACATTCTGATTCAGAAATGCTGAGACATCCTTGATCTGTAAATAAGATTTATATAATAATCGATAAGGATAATGCGTAACAGCTTCATAGCAAGGAAATGATAAATTACACACCTTTGGTTCAGGCTTGAATCTCTGTCCTTTCTTTTTGGCAACATTTTTACCCTTCAATTTATTAGTTCCTGCTGATCTAGAATTTTTTGTTGAATTAGTTTCAGCAAGTGGGAGTGGCGGCTTGAATTGCTGCACAGTGGACACTGACACTGGCGGTATACTAGATGGCATGTATTGGGATCCGAGAGTTAAGGGTGAGGCTGGTCCCAAAGATGATCCCGATGTAGACTGCTTCACAAAATAATAGTCATGGATTAGATGAGGACAAAATTGAAAAAATAGTTTTGAAAGAGCAACATCAAACTTACATGAACTGGGTATATAGCTTTTATGCCAAGACTAAGGGAAGGCACAGCAACTTTAACCAATCGGTTTGAGCGTTTATTTGCCAGAAAGTAATGAATCTCAAAGTGGCGAGTGCAAATTCTTGAGTGATCTTGAGGAGTCCACGCCGACCCTTTACCCTTCACTTTCTCAATCCAAACAGGGAGCCTTGCGTCATTAGGGAATCTAAAGTTGAATATATAGAAAGATTCAATCAGTGGAGTGTAGGATAGGTATTGCACATGTAGGTAAATTGAACTTAACATAAACAAAACGTTGGAAACAATGTGAAAAAATAGTTGCAGTAAAAATATAATTATAAGGACTGACACACAATTAGAAATCTCCTTGAACATCATTACAATATCGAAGATAAACAAGAACACTGAACACTCTAACCTCTGTCACATGTAAGCAATAATTCAAGAGTATTACCTAACCAATCGTAGTTCGGCATGGCAATCGGCTTTCGTAGTTTGGCAGGTTCTGACTTCACACCTCTCATTCTCCATTTTGATCCGGATTGATTAAACGATAGTCTAATTGGTTAATAACGTAATAAGAACATCCTCACGAGACTCGATCTCCAGAGGTTAAGGTTCGATTGTTTTCATGTTTTCATCCGACCCGTGTAGTTCATAGAACCGCCAGTAGAGGCAGCGCAAAGCGACCACAGCCTGCGGAGAAGAGTGATAGGCAACCCATTCGACACTCGTGTCGAAAGTTCTGCCTTCGTTGTCCCCGCCCCGAAGCTGTTTCACCTCTGTCTCTCTCGCCCTGTTGTTCCCGTATAATAGGGCAATACCGCCTGGGAGAGCTGGACCGAGCCATGCAGGACCTCCACCAGCGGTACGGCCGGCTGGCCAGGCTCGGCGGGCTGCTGGGCCACCCGGACCTGCTGTTCGTCTTCGACCCGGACCTCATCGAGCAGGTGTTCCGGGCCGAGGACGAGGACGCGCTGCCCTGCCGACCGGCCATGCCCTCCATCCACTACTACAAGAGGACGCTGCGGGGCGACTTCTTCGGCGAGATGCCGGGGGTGATCGGCATGTACGAGAGCGAAACGTTGCTGTCTGTAGCAGGCGCGATATAAGAGGGGGGGGGGGGATCGCCCCCCATCGTCTATTGAGCCGCCTGAAAGGTAGGCAATTTGTACTACGAAACCCCTGTATGTAGGCAACCCACAGAACATCGCCGCTCCTGTCGCCCCCCTCTTATACCGCGCCTGGTCTGTAGACTACAACTCTCCAACGAATAGTGTATTTCGACTAACGGAGGAAGAAGAATAATAACGGGTAGAATATAAAGGTTTCTGATTGGCTAAGCGCCTACCCCCAGTGCCGGCGTGACAGAGGCGGGAAGCTCGAGAGCCAATCGGTAACGTTTATGTTCTACCACCTATTCTTCTTCTTCCCCCGTTAGTCGAAATACACTATACTTCTGACCTACCTTTTGCGTTCAACAGTCACGGGGAGATGTGGAAGTCCTTTCGCTCTCGAGTTAACAAGGTAATGCTCGCTGCCGATGCCGCGAAAAACTTCACTGCGGAGCTGGATGCGGTGGCCACGGACTTCATCGCCAGGTTCGTGCCGCTGGTTTGGGTCACGCGCGAGGACACGCACCACGCGCCACCGCCGGCCGTCCCGGCTTCTGCCCTTTCAAACTGTTATGATAATTATTTTTCTCTGCGTTTTATGATTCATTTTTGTGAAGACTCGGCACAATGCGGGATGAGAAGAATGAACTTCCTGATGACTTCATCAACGAGCTTTATAGGTGGAGCTTGGAGTGTAAGTACCTTTCGGTTAAGTCACAAAAACATCACGTTCAAAACTTTGTAAACCATTATTGCGCAAGTTAGGCGAAGAGAGCAGAGGTTGTAGTCAGAGAAAATAGAGGGAAGACCAGACAGAGTTGTTTTATTACATACTATGAAAAAATCTGCATGTGCTTTCAAATCACCATACCATATCGTGAGTCTCAACATGTGCACGCAGCGCTGGGAGTGGCAGCCTTGGGCACGAGGCTAGGCTGCCTACGAGTTCGCGACCCGCACCAGCGTCTGGACCAGGCGGGCACGGAGCGGCTACTGGCCGCCGTCAGGACCTTCTTCGAGACCGTGGCGGTGGTGGAGCTCAGGAAGCCCTACTCGAGGTGGCTCCGCACCCGTGACTGGCGGAGATACGTGGCCGCCCTGGACGTGTTCAGAGAGTAAGCCACTGTGAGCCACCCCAGTGCTCTGAACGTGGCCAACAAGTCCGCCTTGTCGACAGGGAGTGCATGCGGCACGTCGAGGGCGCGGCGGTCGGCGCTGGGCGGAGCACGGATGGCGGCGGGCAGCGCGCACTCCTGCGGCAGGTCCTGGAACGCACTGGTGACCCCCGCCTCACCGCCGTCCTGGCCATGGATCTGATGCTCGTGGGCCTCGACACGGTGCGTCTGGCCTGCAGCACAACCCCGAGCTTGCGGCGACCCGGCCCTGATTATGTGGGGCCAACGCGAACCTTCGCTCTTGTTACAGTCATCTGTGTCGACGGCGACCTCCCTGTACCTTCTGGCGCGCAACCAGCCCGCTCAGGACAGAGTGTTTCAAGAGGTCAGCCGCCTGCTGCCAGGCCTGGACTCCGCGCTGGACACGGCCGCGACCGACAAGATGCACTACCTGAGGGCGTGCGTGCGGGAGGCCCTGAGGTATGCCGGGCGCTGGGCCCTCGCCCGGGCCGTGCCACCGCGGCCGCCTTGGTTGCGACGAAGACTTCGTCTCACTATGTGTTTTGCTTTGCAAATAGGATGTTCCCAGTGATCATCGGCAACGGCAGATGCCTTACCAAGGACACCGTCATCGGCGGCCACCTGGTCCCACGCGGGGTGAGTGCCGAGTCCGCGCCGCGCCACTAAGAGCTAGGAACGAGGGGGAAACGACTGTTAAACTTTGTGTCAGCCGCATTACGGATTACCCGGATTACCTCCGGAGTATCCTCCAGATTACGTTGCTTTTCCTCTAGGATTACCCCGGATTGCCCTCAATCTTTTCCGGATTACCCCAAAATTTACCCGGATTACCCCAGATTTTTTAGAATTTCCTCGGATTACCTCTGCCGGATTACCGAACGGCTGTCAGCCGGATTACCTTGGTCGTTTCCCCCTCGGCTAGGAACCGTCCAGAAAGCACGTCCGTTTTCTTCAGATTTGTTAAGTGAAATTTATAGCTCAGCGCCTGCGAGACTGAGGGTAGGCCACCCCGCAGTACACGCATGCGCGGCAGGCAATATGTTGCCTACCTAACAGGCGTCATGAGAGC
>NW_026267352.1:173130-173909 GCF_000697945.3 Frankliniella occidentalis | reverse complement strand
TAGCTCAGCGCCTGCGAGACTGAGGGTAGGCCACCCCGCAGTACACGCATGCGCGGCAGGCAATATGTTGCCTACCTAACAGGCGTCATGAGAGCTTGAGGAGGGTTTGTACCGGCGCATGACGGACGTGCGCACTTTCTGGAGGATCCCCTAGGCCTAGGCAGCGCGGAGTAGACCGGACACCTGACGCGGGGCGTGGGCGCGCCGTGCTTGTCGTGTTGCAGGTGCACGTCATCTTCCCGCACCTGGTCACCGGCAACGACGCGGCCAACGGTTTCCCCGACCCGCACCTCTTCCTCCCCGAGCGCTGGCTTCACGTCGGCCGGCCCGGGTACGGCTTCACCTGTTTCAATGCGGCTTAACAGAGTTAATAATCATAGCCATAATTAATACAAATTCTCGTGGTTAACAGCGCGGTGGGGTGCGCGGCGGCGGCGGCGAGCGGCCGGGCCCAGCACGCCTTCGCGGCGCTGCCCTTCGGCTTCGGGCGGCGGATGTGTCTCGGACGGCGGCTGGCCGAGCATCAGCTGCTCATCCTGCTCGCGAGAGTGAGTGAGAAGGGCGACCATGAGGGGGAGGTGGAGAGTGAGAGAGACGGAGTAGTAATCCGGCGCTCGACTTTACGTTCCAGATTGTGCGCCGATACCGTGTCGAGTACCATTACGACGACTTCCAGTACGAGATCACGCCCGTCTACGCGCCCAAGAACCCGCTTAAATTTCGCCTCGTTGAAAGGAGCCACAGTGTCAATTATAAATAAAAGGGGCGGGGAACCGGGG
>NW_026267352.1:160355-169075 GCF_000697945.3 Frankliniella occidentalis | reverse complement strand
GGGAGGGGTCCGGCTCCAAAAATCCAGGCGGCCGGCGGCCGGCCCGGGCCGCTCCAGTATAAATACGGCCAGCGACTCAGGAGCAGGCATCAGTTAGTCCAAGACAAGCTGCAAACCATCACCATGAAGGCCGTCGTGAGTATCCCCTTTGCTGTTGTTTACTGTTGTCAGGGGGTTTTAAGTCCCCAGCGATCAGTCAGCTCTGCCTCTCTGAAACGCAATAATTTAACATAAGGATTGAGAGTGACCGAGAAGAAAATGACACAGACAAAATGTAATAGATTTTTGGTGTGAATTAATTCATAACATGTCGTTTTCTCCCATTTTCGCTCTCCAGATTGTTGCTCTCTTCGCCGTTCTGGCTGTTGTGGCCGCCGTGCCCGCTAAGGACCTGAAGGGTTCCGAGGCCGTGTACGTCGCCTCCCCCTACGTCGCCTCCGCCTACCCTGCCGTCTCCGCCTACTCCGCCTACGGCGCCGTCCCCGCCGTCAGCACCTACTCCGCCTACGGCGCCGTGCCCGCCGTCGGCTACAGCAGCTACGGCTACGCCGCCTCCCCCTACGCCTACCTGTACCGTTAAGCGCCAACTCCACGCCAGCTTCGCACCCCACCGACTTGCTGCCCCATGACTACGGACCCGGACTTTTCTGGAAAACCAAATCAAATAATTTCGGAGGAGATTACATCATGGTTGTGATACATCTAAATTTAATAAACTGATAGCAATGTAGTACATTCTGAGTCTTGTCTTGCCATGTCATTCTGTCCCTCAAACTCTTCTGCTCACTGTGCCGCCTTGCGAGCTCAGAGAAGCCTGTCAGCATGAGCGGTCGAACTGCACCAGAACCACAATATACGAAAAAACAGCCAGAATAGTCTATGACAAGAATAGTAAAAATCGCCTTGTTTGATTACTTTTATAGTATGCGTAAAGTCACAAAAATGATCACGAAGCTTACCGACGCCATGGTCTTCACGTTGAGGGTGACGATGTCCAGAGCAGTAAAATCATTCTTTAACAGCTGTATCTGAGAGATGCAGCCCCGCACCTTAGAAGAACGAAAATACGAGTCAACCAGTGAATAGCGGACTGTAAGCCCCTCCCCCCCCCCCGGAATCTTCGCTCTGCTCACCTCTGAGTTCACGTCGGACGGCAGGTCCGGGTAGCGCGCCAGAAATCCGTTCAGGGCGTGCAACATGGCAGAGTGCTGCGACACGAGTACGGTGGCGTTAGGTCATAGCCGGTCATAGCGAAAGCATTTTGGAAGCACCAACGGCTGGGATGCGGGTCTCACCTCGTTCTGCACCTGTTGGCAGGTGCAGCAAATGAACGCGAACTTTGCGGCCACGACGAGGCCCCAAGCCGCCGAGAAGAACGGCATGGAGCCCCTGTCCTGGGCCTCGACCGAGGACACGTCCTGGAAGAGCGACACGGACGTGTCCAGGAGGGACAGCGTGGTGGCGATCAGGTTCGGCCAGCCGTTCGCCGAGCACATGGCGAGCCGCACGTCCTGCAGGCGGATGTGTCGCAGCCGCACCTCCCTCCAGGAGACGGCGACCTCGGCCGGAGGGCTCCGGGCGGCAGGACGACAGTACGTGTCCGACGACCAGGCGGAGTCCACCGACTGGCCGCCGGGGCTAGAGGTCAGGTCCGGGTGGCGACCGTTCTCCATCGACCAGGGTGACAACTGGAGCGGAGAGACATCGCCCGGGGTGGTACGAAGTAGAAAAGGGGAGGCTGGCGAGGAGGCCAGCGGGGAGGTCGACGGGGACGCGGGAGGGAAGGCCGGGCTTGTTGGCGAGGTGAGGAGGAGGCTAAGAATACGCAGGCGCAGGTCGGTGCAGAAGGCCCAGAGCAGGGAGACTTCGTTGGCGAACACGCCCTCCAAGACGGCCAGGAGGAGCGTGGAGAGCACGTCGCACACGTCAGAGAACACGTCGAAGGTCAGCTCTATGCTCTGCGCGCCCGTCAAGTTCGAGAACGGGAAAAAGATGAGGAGCGCAAAGAAGGTTGCGTTGATGGCCAGGAGACGCGCCCAGCACTCCGGCCGGAGCAGGGGCTGCAGCTCCAGGCAGCGCTGCAGGCCCGCGACCACGGCGCACTGCGAGTGTCTCGCTCGCAAGCACGCCAGCGAGACCACGCTCATCCCCAGGATCTTGAGCATCACCATGGCGATGAAGGCCGTGTGGAACACATCGGTGTGTGACATGCACTGGGTGGGGTACGGCCCAAGCCAGAAGAAGGCCGTGGACGTGGCGCGCAGCAGCGTCAGTGTCGCCAGCAGCCCCATGCCGTACCTGAGGGAGGCGAAGACGACGCTTACTGTGTTAGCCGTCGGCGTTGCTCTGGCGGCATGTTTTACCTGGTCCAGGCTCGAGACACGTCCGGTAAGTCACCGCGGCCCTCGATCTTGTTAATCGGAAGGAAACCCACGATGCGCGCGAGGGACAACCAGAGCCACCAGGACACGAGCGTCGGCCGGACCCAGGGCGACACAACCTCACCGCCGCCGTCCTGGGGCCGCCCGTCCCCGCCCATCAGGACAGCGTCAGCGGCCAGGGCCCGGGAGCGGTGCGCGGCTCACGATCTGCACGTCACAACTGAAGAGACCTCCGGCGGTTGTTCCCCACGCCCTCCATCAAGTGACCAGACGAGGTCGATACGCCAGGTTAAGGAGCGTCCGTCGGGCAAATCGACCAGCCGCGGCGTCCAGCTACACGACGAATCGAAGAGACCGCTCGGCCGTAGCCCGCTCGCAAGGCGAGAGTTCATCAGTCGCGTGAAGGATGAGCGATGGCGCACTCCTGGCGCCCGAGGCCATGGGAGACGGTCGCCTTCTCCCGGCGCGTCATGATGGCGCACTGGCACGTCGTCCTGGTGGCGCTGCAGCTGGTCGGGATCCTCAGCTGCAGCGGCTGGCCGCCGCGCTGGTCGCGCCACTGGGCGTGCTACGGCTACGTGTCTCTGGTGGTGTTGGCTGTCGCCAGGGTCGCGCTGTTTGCCTTTCTGTTCTTCACCGTGTTCAAGGTCTGTTCTCTAACCTGAAATGTGTGTTATGCAGCATGAAGCCTTTACAGGGGTCATCCAGAAAGTGTACGTCTGTCAATCGCCGATACGAAACTGCATCGTTGTCTAGGCATCTGCAAGGCTCTTATAGCGCCTGATCGGTAGGCAACATCTTACCTGCAGTGCAAGCGTGCAGCGCGGGTTGGCCTACCTTGAGTCTCGCAGGCGCTGAGCTTCCGTTACTTGGGCGAATGAATCTGAGGAAAACGGACGTACTTTCTGGAAGATACCTTTGTGGTGTTACAAAATTGTAAAATATCGAAAATGCACAGCCTCAGGTCGAGACAGCGCGAAAAAGTTCATATCCTAACGAAATTTCGTACATCTTCTGGCTCGGCGCCTTCAACCTGTGTATAAAGGGCCTCACCGTTATTCTGACCCAGGTAAGAGGGCGATAGAGGTAGAGGGATATTCACTTTCGGCTCAACCGAACATCCTAATGCTGCAGGTGGTTATGGTGCTCCATTCTCGCGACGTGAGCCTGCTCGTCAGGGCCGTGTTCCTCTACTTGCACTCCTTCCCGGGTCCGAGGCACAAGCACGGGTGCAGGCGTGCCGCCATCGCGTGGTTCGGGGCAAACTTCGCCTTCAACTCCATTTACAGCATCATTTATGCCGTACGACAGTTGGCTAGTTCGGCTTGGTGACTTGCACGGCGGCGGCCACAGTCTAACACTTGCTCCTGTGCCGCAGAACTTGTTCGTACATACATGGGACGGCATGTTCTTTATTTTGAATGACATGATGCCAGACGTGCTCATCAGCGCGACGCAGGACTCGTTCCTGCACGTCGTGTCGGCCAACGTCGACTTCCTGGCGGCCATCGCTGACGGCGTGCACGAGCACGTCGCCTCGCTGCCGCGCGTGGCCGCGGCCGGGTCTGTGAGAGCGGCGGGCGCGCCCGGCACAGCGTGCTCGGCGACCTGCCCCGCGCACTGCGGCCGGGTCCCCGTGCTCCTGGGCGAGCAGGGCGACGCGCGCGTCCTACTGCACGGCCTGCGCACGCTCCGGGTGCGCTACCAGTGCGTCCAGGACGTGGTGCACGCCACCAACTGGGTCTACGGCTGGTTCAACCTGCTCGCCGGGACGGCCACGCTCATCGGCGGGGTGGTGTCCCTGTACTCGGGCGTCATGCTCACCATCACGTTCGCCGGGGTGCTGGGCGACTACGAGGATCCGCTTCCCTTTAACGCGTTCGACGGAGCCTCCTGTCTGGTGTTGGGGACATTGCTGACCACTAGACTTCTAGTCATCTGCGCCGTTGGAGAACAGATGAGTTCGGAGGTGAGTCCTAGACAGAGTTTGTTTTGGGCACGCAGTGGTTCTTTTTTGGCATACCAATAACCTCCAGACAAACTTCTTCCAGAATTTCAGGATTTCGAGCGCCTTGCAGACGGGGTTGGCTCGTCACCCAGGCATAGACCTTCGGATCGAGCGAGAGGTCTGTTCTATTTTTCATTTACACCCGGAACTAACACACTTAAGAACTAACCGCCAAAGCTGCATCGAAACGACATCGTTCGACCCCAATTTGATCGTTTCGACATTGTTTCGTTATCGTTCTTAAAATATCTCTATCTATTCCCAGCTTGTTGACTTCTCGTCAACACGCTGGAAAAGGTACGGTGGTGGTGGACGAGAGTGATCAGTTTACAGTCCAAAATTGGAAAGCGCATTTTTCACTATTTTACAGATTCAATCGTTTTTACGCCAGACACAGATGCAGGAAATTCGATTTGGGGCGTTCAATCTCTTGTATTACGATTTGGATACTATCAAGAGAGTAAGTTTATTTATGGCTCTCCCAGGTTCGCAAGTTCACATGTTAAGTTTTTTTTTCAGTGTTTATCCTTGCATCATTTTTTTCTTTTTTAGACCATTGCCGCCTGCATGACAAACATCGTCATTTTAGTACAGTTTTCTGCAATCTCAGCTCAAGGCAAACGCAGAGAGCAATATCTTTGAACTATAAGAAGTCATTAAATTTTGATTGACGTCCATCAATCAATGAAATAGTTTTGATAAACTTCAATAAAATTGGACTACCCGCCCATACTTGATTAACAAATTCCTTACCAGGTGTCTCCAAGTCGGATTTTCTTGTTAGAGCATTCCACGTGCAGGCGTGCTGAGCAGCCGGTTTACCTACCTCTGGCGCTTTATTTAGGTCCCCCCATAGAATGATAATAGCCTACGAGGCCTTAGTGTGTACAGATAGCAGACAGTGAAATGAAAATGCCTGCAACCTTCTGGGGCAGGTCAACCAGCCACATAGCAATGTGGAGTCGGAATGGCCCGCCCTTAACACCAAGCACCCTGGTGTAGTGCAACAAGGACTCCGGACGACAGAAAGCAGTTGGCTGCCGCTGCCCAGCGTTCTGCCCCCCCTCCCCCCACTTTTCCGAGCAAGTAGGCAAGGGGCCCACACGAGTTCGTTTGGTAAAGTAAGACAACGAAATGCATGAGGATGAGGGGTTTTGAGGCTGACTTCTCAAACCGCGGACTATGGTTATGAAGTTCATACATACCATTTTTTTAAAAGTCCGCAGGCAAACAAGATCAGCTGAACACAACAGCATATGGATTTTTTCGAGTATTTTTCAGCAGCGCGCGCATTAAGCGAAGAGGTCCCGACAAGCCGTCAGTACTCCGTTACGGTCGATGTCCTGTAGGCGGCGTCCTTATCCTTATACACATCGACCGACCGTCCTGCGGCTCCGTGGCGCATTGGGGCGGGCGTCGTGCTCACCAGTTGTGTGCAGCCCGCGCGATGGCCCACTCCTGGCGGCGGCCGCGCGGGTCGGCGACGAGGTCGGCGACGGGATCGTTGGCTACCTCCCAGCGCGTCCTGGTGGCGCACTGGCACTGCATGCATGTGCTGCTGCAGCTGGCCGGCGTCCTCGGCTGTAGGGGCTGGCCGCCGCGCTGGTCGCGCCCTTGGACCTGCTACGCTTTCGCGTCTCTGGTGGCACTCAGCCTTGTGAGAGCTACGCTGCTTTGGCCCACCGTTCAAGCTTATGTCGGTTGAAAACACAAAGTGGTCCATATTAAAAATGTAGGCCTTCTATACGTAACAAAAATCGTGTAAACTGATTGGTGTCAAATGTCGAAACCGCACAGATTGCACGGTTCGAGTCAGTGGAGCACAGTTCGGGCCTAATTTCGTACGTCGTCGGCCTATTTGCCATCGACACCATTATGAGGTCCATCGCACTTGCTCTGGTCGGGATCCTCAGCTGCAGCGGCTGGCCGCCGCGCTGGTCGCGGGCTTGGACGTCCTACGCCTTAATATCTCTCGTAGTATTCAGCATTGCCAGAACTGCGGTGCTTTTATCTCTGATTCAGGTCGGTACAACAAAAATAATCAATTCAAATCCAGGGGGTGAATTAATTCGCTCCTGGTAATATCTGGAAGCTTAAAAAAAACCTTGCAACCGATTGATGTTATTTATTTAAACTGCGTAGCCCGAGATCTCGAAGAATACTACGATATCGGACGACATTTCGTTCATGTTCCGTCTGTTTAAATGCGACATCGGTGCGAAGTGCATCTCATTCGTGCTGATACAGGTAAACGCAGGAGACGACGTGGTCCTGCTCTGCTGATCTCTATTTCAAATTGGCCATCCCTCTGCTGCAGACGGTCGTGGTGCACCATTCCCGCGACTTGAGCCTTCTCGTTGGAGCTGTACTCCTTTACTTACGCTCTTTCTCGGGACCGAAGGGCAAGCACGTGTCCAGACAAGCCGTTCTTCTTTGCCACGGGGGGGGGGGAGGTGCCATTATCGAACCCGACTTTTATCTGCTACAGGTGGTTATGGTGCACTATTCCAGCGCCTTGAGCCTGCTCGCGAGAGCTGTGCTCCTTCACGTACACTCCTTCCGGGCCCCGAAGCGCAAGCAAGTGGCAAGGCGTGCCGTCCTGATGTGCCTCGGAGCCAACCTCGCCTTCTACGCTTTTCACTGCATCTATCACGAAGTACGAGTTCCCCGCTAGGCACCATCTAGAAAGTACGCCCGTCACACGGTGGAGAGAGAGAGAGACATCTTGCCTGAAGTGTACTGCGGCGCGGCCTACCCTGAGTTGCGGAGGCGTCAAGCTCTAGTAATTTGCCCGCAGAATCCGCGAAAAACGGACGTACATTTTAGACGATCCCAGTCCTACATCGATAGTCCGCACGTTCTGTTTTTGTTTTTTGTTTTTTTTTGTTTGTTTTATTATGGCTTTTCACTTTGTGTATTTTGTCACCTAGGATTTCTATTTCCGGACCTGGCTCGGAGGGGCCCAGTTCGTCACTGGTCTGCTGCCGACCCTGCTGATTAGCGCGATACAGGACTCGTTCACCTGCATAGTGACCGCGAGCGTGGACTCTTTGGCGGGCGTCGCTGACGGAGTGCGGGAGTTCGTCAACACGCTCCTGCACCGGCGCGGACCTGTCACGAGGCCCCGCGAACTAGACGAGCTCGGCGGCGAGCAGAGCGACGCCCGTGCGCCGGCACGCGCCGGCCTGCGTGCGCTCCGGGTGCGCTACCAGTGCGTGCATGACGTCGTGCTCGCCACCAACTGGCTGTACGGCTGGTGCAACCTGGTCATCTGCAGCTTCTCGCTCCTGCGGGGAGTCACGTTCCTGTACTGCGGCGTGATCCTCACGATGGCGCGCGCCGCCATGCTGGGGGACGTCGGGGAAGATTTTGACGTAGCCTTTGACGCAGCGGATGGAGTCTTTTTCCTGTTCTGGGGCACCGTCCTGATCGGCAAACTCCTATTCATCTGCGCCATTGGAGAACAGATGAGCTCTGAGGTGAGTCTCGGTGGAGTAGGGCACAAGGCTGGTGTAGTTGTGTTTAGGTCAGCCATCCCCTGAGGTCGATTCATTTGCAGAGTTCTAGGATTTCGGACGCCTTGCAGGCAGGGATAACTCGCTGCCCAGACATGGATCCTTCAGTCAAAAGAGAAGTATAAGTTGTTTTGTTACTCGCACCCCTTACAGGAATCACCCGAGTAGGAGTAGCTTTGAGATCGTTTGTTTCACTCTTTCGCAGATTCAGTGGTTTATCTGCCAGACACAAAGACAGAAGATTCGATTTGGTGCTTTCGATCTCTTTTATTTTGACTTGAGAACTATGAATAGGGTGAGTACATTAGGGATCGCCCAGAAAGCACATTCGCTTTTTCCAGATTAATTTGATAAAATTACGGGAGCTCGGCGCCTGCGACACCCAGGGTAGGCCACCCCGAAGTACACGCATGCATTGCAGGCGAATTGTTGCCTGCCTACACGCGCTATGAGAGTCTGTATTGGCTGTCCATTTAGTAACGGCACATAAAACGGACGTACTTCCTAGACGATCTCAACTTGGGTCACGCCCGTTCATGTTAATATCTTGTTGAAGTTGAAGACTCGTTTTATTTTTAAATGTTGTTTTTTCTTTTAGATTATTGCTTCCGGTATGACATACATCGTCGTTTTAGTCCAATTCTCAGCAATTGCAGCTCACGGACGTGGCCAACTAAAAGAACAATCAAATAAAACTGTGTGATCGTATTTTTTTCAAGAAATTTCTGGACATGAAAAAAAAAAATTAACGGTCTTTTGAATTATGTAAAGAGTTGGGTTCGTCGTCGTTGGTAGGTTGGTTGCTGAAGGTTGCTG
>NW_026267352.1:157367-158700 GCF_000697945.3 Frankliniella occidentalis | reverse complement strand
AAGCTTAAAAAAAACCTTGCAACCGATTGATGTTATTTATTTAAACTGCGTAGCCCGAGATCTCGAAGAATACTACGATATCGGACGACATTTCGTTCATGTTCCGTCTGTTTAAATGCGACATCGGTGCGAAGTGCATCTCATTCGTGCTGATACAGGTAAACGCAGGAGACGACGTGGTCCTGCTCTGCTGATCTCTATTTCAAATTGGCCATCCCTCTGCTGCAGACGGTCGTGCTGCACCATTCCCGCGACTTGAGCCTGCTTGTTGGAGCTGTACTCCTTTACTTACGCTCTTTCTCGGGACCGAAGGGCAAGCACGTGTCCAGACAAGCCGTTCTTCTTTGCCACGGAGCAAGCTTCATCTTCTGCATGCTTTACTACATCGGGCACAGCGTAAGCGCGTCCCATATCGACTAGTTTTACCTCTGCGAATTGGGCCGAGCCTTTTACATTCTGTTCATATCTTCCAGAATTTGTATTTCACGGACTGGAGATCCGTACGCATGATCGTCTACGGCCTGATGCCAACCATGCTCACCAGTACGATCCAGGAAACGTTTGTGCACATTGTCTCAGCCTGCGTGGACTTTGTGGCGGCCGTCGCGGACGGTGTGCAGGAGCACGTCGACGCACTCAAGCGGCTTGAGGCGCGCGTGCAGGCGGGGTCCGCACACCGGCGCACCGGGAGGGTCACCGCAGTCACTGAGAGTCTCCACGCACTAGACGAGCTCGGCGGCGAGCAGAGCGACGCACGCGTCCTGGCGCTCGGCCTGCGTGCGCTCCGGGTGCGCTACCAGTGCGTGCAAGACGTCGTGCACGCCACCAACTCGCTGTACGGCGGGTTCAACGTGATCACCATCACCACCTCGTTGATCCGGGGAGTGGTGTTCCTGTACTGCGGCGTGCTGATCACGATAGTGTTTGCCGGCAACCTGGTGTACTATGGGGATGGCATTGTCGTTAACAGGCCGGACGGAGCCTGGCTCCTGGGCTGGGGAACTGTGGTCATCGGCAAACTAATATTCATCTGCGCCATTGGGCAACAGATGAGCTCTGAGGTCAGTTTGGGAGGATTGAGCACAAGGCTTGGTGTAGTTCAGTTTAAGTGAGCCATCCTCCGGTCTATTTATTGCAGAGTTCTAGGATCTCGGACACCTTGCAGATGGGGATAACACACCACCCTGACATGGATCCCTTAATTGAACAAGAAGTAAGAGGCTGGCCGTTTTCGTCACACCTGGTCATACCACTTGCAAGACCTATGTTTTAATCTGTTTCTCGTGAGTTTACAGATTCAGTGGTTTATCCACCAGATACGAGTACAGGACAT
>NW_026267352.1:150317-152817 GCF_000697945.3 Frankliniella occidentalis | reverse complement strand
CAATCTCCGTTCCCAGCTGAGCATTAAGTCCTCAATCCGCATTCGATCGCTACCGACGTCATTTACTTGGCGTTGCTTCATAGACAAATCGACCGACGTCTTCGCTCAGCCTTGCCCAGCGGGCGAAGTGTCAGAATGTTTGTCAGTATGTCGACGGTCGCCAGCAGTATTCGCCATGGCGCACTCGTGGCAGCGCCCGGGGGAGGCGGCGGTGTCGTGGTCGGTCGCCCTCTCCCGGCGCGCCCTGGTGGCGCACTGGCACTTCCTGGTGGTGGTGCTGCAGCTCAACGGGCTCCTCGGCTGCAGCGGCTGGCCGCCGCGCTGGTCGCGCGCATGGATGTGCTACGCCTTAGTGTCTCTGGTAGCACTCAGCACTGCCAGAGCAATTATGCTTTTGGCTGTAATTCAGGTCGGTTAAACATATGGGGTTTCAAAACCGAAGGCATCAAGGTGCAGCTGATAAAGAGGGGGGAGGGGGGGGGGGAGCGTTGTCGACATCCGGAGAGTGGGTCCGTCATTCGCCGTTCCGATTTGTCAAGGTTCAGCTGGTTGAGCCTACACCACCTGCTCTCATGACGCCTGATACGTAGGCAACATCTCGCTTGCAGTACACGCGGGTACTGCGGGGTGGCCTACCGCGAGTCTCGCAGGCGCCGAGCTCCCGCCATTTGTGGAATAGATCTGGGGGAAAAAAATGAACGTACTTTCGAGGCGAATTCATTAACGGGTTTGCGGAGAAAATGGCGTATCTTTCGTATCTTTCACTAGAGAGACTATAGCCGACCCCCCACTCCATCTTTTCCTCTTTCCCCCTGGTGATATAAGCAAACTTTTAAAAACTTGCAACCGATTGATGTTAAATGTCGAAACCACATAGGCCGCTGTCAACGTATCGAAGAATACTGGGACACCGGACGACATTTCGTTCATCTTCTACCTCTTTACGTGCGACATCATTGGGAGGGCCATTTCATTCCTGCTGGTCCAGGTTAGCGAGCGCGGGAGCCCGGCGGGGGTCATAGCCTTGCTCCTCCCTCCTCGTCCAAGTCCAACCTGCTATCGCCTTGCTGCAGGTGGTCGTGGTGCGCCATTCCCGCGACCTGAGCCTGCTCGTGCGAGCTACACTCCTCTACTTACGCTCCTTCTCGGGACCGAAGCACAAGCGCGGGTCGCGCCAAGCTGTTCTACTTTGCCTCGGAGCGAACTTCACATTCTACATGGTCTACAGCTGTTCTACTTTGCCTCGGAGCGAACTTCACATTCTACATGGTCTACTGCATCAAGCACCTAGTACGCGTGCCCAATTGACCCTTTCAGAATTAGCGAAGTGAAGAAAAAGGTGAAGAACAATAGACCGGAAACAGTAGCTTTCGATCGTACCCAAAACACTTGAATAAAATGATCATCATATTATACAATATATACAATTATTTTGATGAGTCTTCAAAAACATTTGGGTTAGTAAAGGCAACTGTTTCCTGCCTGTTGTTCTTCACCTTGTTCTTCACTTCGCTAATTTCGAAAGGGTCTATTGACCAGCCGTTACCATACTACACACGGTCTAACCCTTTGACGCTCTGTTTCTGTCCTAAAGGATATGTATTTGACGAGCTGGCCTGGTGTGCGCTTGATCGTCTATGCCATGATGCCGTCCATGCTCGCCAGCACGATCCAGGATACGTTTGTGCACATCGTATCCGCCAACGTGGACTTCGTGGCGGCCATCGCAGACGGGGTGCAGGAGCACATCGACGCACTCCTGCGGCTTGGTGCGCGCATGCAGGTAGGGCCCGCACACCGCCGGGTCACTGGGAGGGTCACCGGGAGCGTCATCGCGGTCACCGATAGAGTCCGTGCACGAGACGAGCTCGGCGACGAGGAGGGCGACGCACGCGTGCTGGCACTCGGCCTGCGCGCGCTCCGGGTGCGCTACCAGTGCGTGCAAGATGTCGTGCACGCCACCAACTGGCTGTACGGCGGGTTCAACGTGATCACCGTCACCATCTCGTTGATCCGGGGAGTGGTGTTCCTGTACTGCGGCGTGCTGGTCACATTAGTGCTCGCCGGCAAGCTGGGGGACTACGACTACGGGGACATTCCCCTTCGCGAGTCGGATGGAGCCTGGTTACTGGGCTGGGGCATCATGCTCGTCGGCAAACTGGTGTTCATCTGCGCCATTGGACAACAGATGAGCTCTGAGGTGAGTTTGGGTGGATTGAGCCCAAGGCTTGGTGAAGTTCAGTTTGGGTGAGCCATCCTTCTGTCGACTTATTGCAGAGTTCTAGGATTTCTGACGCCTTGCAGACAGGAATAACACGCTACCCGGACATGGATCCTACAATCGAACGAGAAGTAAGTTGCTTCTTTCATCATACCAGCTACAGGACCTATGTTCATATCTACTTTTCGCGACTTTACAGATTCAGTGGTTTATCCGCCAGATACGAATACAGGAGATTCGATTTGGTGCTTACGACCTCTTTTATTTTGATTTGAAATC
>NW_026267352.1:148944-150052 GCF_000697945.3 Frankliniella occidentalis | reverse complement strand
CGGCGTGCTGGTCACATTAGTGCTCGCCGGCAAGCTGGGGGACTACGACTACGGGGACATTCCCCTTCGCGATTCGGATGGAGCCTGGTTCCTGGGCTGGGGCACGATTTTCATCGGCAAACTGGTGTTTATCTGCGCCATCGGACAACAGATGAGCTCTGAGGTGAGTTTGGGTGGATTGAGCCCAAGGCTTGGTGAAGTTCAGTTTGGGTGAGCAATCCTCCATTCGACTTATTACAGAGTTCTAGGATTTCTGACGCTTTGCAAACGGGGATAACACGCTACCCGGACATGAATCCCTTAATTGAACGAGAAGTAAGTTGCGCCTTTTATCATACCCGAGATAATACCACTTACAGGATACCTATTTTTATATCTGATTCTCGTGATTTTACAGATTCAGTGGTTTATCCGCCAGATACGAATACAGGAGATTCGATTTGGTGCTTTCGATCTCTTTTATTTTGATTTGAAATCTATGAATAGAGTAAGTACCTAACGTGGCCCACCCCGATGCAGATTATGAGTTTCTGTTAAATCGTGTTTTAACAGGATTTTTTTTTATCCCTTAGATTATTGCTTCCAGTTTAACATACATCGTCGTTTTAGTTCAATTCTCAGCAATCTCAGCTCAGGGGCGTAGTCACCAAAAAGCACCATCTGATAAAACTTGTTGATCGGATTTATTGCGGAAAAACTGTGGACACAGAAAGAAAAAATTGACAGTCTTCTGAATTATTCAAGGTGGTGGGTTCGTTGTCGTTGGTAGGTTGGTTGCTGAAGGTTGCTGCCTGGGCCATAGGTTCCTAGTAGACGCCTAGTAGACGTAGGCGTAGGGGGAGGCGGCGTAGCCGTAGCCGCTGTAGCCGACGGCAGGCACGGCGCCGTAGGCGGAGTAGGTGCTGACGGCGGGGACGGCGCCGTAGGCGGAGTAGGTGCTGACGGCGGGGACGGCGCCGTAGGCGGAGTAGGTGCTGACGGCGGGGACGGCGCTGTAGGCGGAGACAGCAGGGTAGGCGGAAGCGACGTAGGGGGAGGCGAGGTACACGGCCTCTGCACCCTTCAGGTCATCCCCCTCAGATCATTGCTTCGAGTATGACATACATCG
>NW_026267352.1:141642-143916 GCF_000697945.3 Frankliniella occidentalis | reverse complement strand
GAGTACGCACGACGGCCTGCATGTGTGCGTGTGCGGCTGCTGGGGAAGACGTACTGGACGTACTGAAGTGTACTGATGCCACCCGCTCAGGCCCCGGCCCGCTCGCTTCATGGTCCTGGCCGCAGCTCAGAAACCGGACCGTACCTGCTGCCGTCGGAGAGCCACGGCCAGGGCCACGGCTGTACCTGCGGGAGGAGGAGAAAGCAGTCATCCAGGTGCCGTTCAGGTGCCTTTCGGCAATGCTCCGGCGGGGGTCGGCGACTGCCCAGCTGGGACGTGTCGCCGACCAGAGACTCGTCGTGGAGAGAGGCAGCGGTGACCAGAGCGGGCCGCATGTACCGGGTGATTCAGAGCACGCGCGGCCGTGTTGCGGGTTTGCCTATCCTCGACTCGGTGGGCGCAACGGTGAAAGGTGAGGAGAGACACCCCTCCCCTCCTCACCTCTCACCCGTGCGCCCGCCGAGTCGAGGATAGGCAAACCCGCAACACGGCCGCGCGTGCTCTGAATCACCCGGTACTAGGAGGTTGCCACTTGCCTATCGTTATCGTCACTGGGTATGCGTCTGGTCCAGTATCGCCGGAAGTAAGGACTGCGCTGACGAAACCCCCTGTACCAGGTGGCTGATTCACGCCGCACACTTCTGTAGTTATGCTGTACCGCATGCACGAAAGCGGGTGGGTTGCCTACTCGCTCGGCTCGTAAGGCGCCGTGGACAGGGGCGATAGGCAAGCCCGCCCGCACTCGTGCGTGCGGTACAGTATACCTACAGAGGTGCGCGGCGTGAATCAGCCACCTGGTATGAATTGGGGTTAGGGGGAATGACGTTCTGCCACAATTTTGACTAACCGTCCTGGAGGATATCCTGACGACAGAATCCGTGTGATAGCCTCATACTGAGATTTCCTCGTTTGCATTACGCGGAGACATTCTCCGTTCCCAGCTGAGCCGTAACCTCCATATTCGATCGCGACCGACGTCATTTAAGTTGGCGTTCCAAATCGACCGACGTCTTTGCTTAGCCTTGGCCAGTGGGCCGCGCGTGTTAAAACCCTTACCAGTCGTGAGAGGCATTCGGCCCGCCATGGCGCACTCGTGGCGGCGCCCGGGGGAGGCGGCGGCGTCGTGGTCGGTCGCCCTCTCCCGGCGCGCCCTGGTGGCGCACTGGCACTTCCTGATGGTGGTGCTGCAGCTCAACGGCCTCTTCGGCTGCAGCGGCTGGCCGCCGCGCTGGTCGCGCGCATGGACGTGCTACGCGTTGGTGTCTCTGGTAGCACTCAACACTGCCAGAGCGTTTACGCTTCTGGCTGTTATTCAGGTGGGTTAATCAGATATTGGCTTTTCAAATGGATGAGAGGAGCATTAAGGTGTCTAGCCGTCAAGGGGGAGGGGGGCGTTGTCGACACAGGCATCATCCGGAAAGTACGTCCGTCATCCGCAACGGCAAAATCGCCAAGGTTCATCCGGTTTAGCCTATGCCAGCGCCCGATACGCAGGCAACGTCTCCCTTGCAGTACATGCGGGCACTGCAGGGTGGCCTACGGCGAGTATCGCAGGCGCTGAGCTACCGTCATTTGCCAAATGGATCTGAGAGGAATGGACGTACTTTCTGGACGATACAACGACCTGTCTTACAGGCAGCCTACTAGAGATACCGTAGAGCACGCGCACCACACCACACCCCCCCCCCTCCCCTCCCTATTTTCCTTATTCCGCACCGCGCCTAGTGAAAAAAGAACTTGAAACCTATTAGTGTTAAATGCCGAAACGTCATAGTATTAATTCGCTCCTGGTGATATCTGTAACCATTAAAAAAAACTTGCAACCGATTGATCTAAAATATTGGAATCTCGTAGCCCGAGATCGACTTATCGAACAATACTGGGATATCGGGCAACATTTCGTTCATCTTCCGGCTCTTTGCGTGCGACACCTGTTCGAGGGCCATCTCATTCGTGTTGATCCAGGTGAGGAGTGCGGGAGACGTCGTTGCCCTGTACCCCTCTTCCAAGTCCAACCTGCCATCCTCTTGCTGCAGGTGGTCGTGGTGCGCCATTCCCGCGACCTGAGCCTGCTCGTGCGAGCTACACTCCTCTACTTACGCTCCTTCTCGGGACCGAAGCGCAAGCGCGTGTCTCGCCCTGCTTATGCAGGACGTAAGAGGCTGGCCGTTTTCGTCACACCTGGTCATACCACTTGCAAGACCTATGTTTTAATCTGTTTCTCGTGAGTTTACAGATTCAGTGGTTTATCCACCAGATACGAGTACAGGACAT
>NW_026267352.1:135394-136747 GCF_000697945.3 Frankliniella occidentalis | reverse complement strand
AGGCCACAGCCACAAGGGCGCAGAGGGCGACAACCTGGCCACAGAGGAACACACCCGCAATGTTAATGAAATGGACGCACGCCCCTTGGGTTGCACCACGTGCAGGGGGTTGGAGTACTCACGACAGCCTGCATGGTGCTGGTTTGTGTGGGGAGCTGTGCGGCTGCTGGGGAAGACGTACTGAACTGTACTGATGCCACCCGCTCGGCCCCCGCCTGTTTTATAGTCCTCGCTGCCGCCCGGCCGGCCGGCGCCCAAATCCGCGCTCGGGCCGCATCCGCAGCCGTCGGAGAGCCACGGCCCGCGTCCCCGCCCCCACCCTCGCCCACGGCACAGACTTTAGCAGCGGCTAGCGGCTGCTCAGAAACACACGACACAGACACTTTAACGTCATATTGACGTCCACGTCACTCAGTTAGTCATGAAATAGCCAAAATGTAGGCCACAACCGTTTGCCGTTTCGACGTCAAATGGCGTGAATGATTTACCGTGACGGTGTCGTGTTTCCTGGGAAGGGCCCGTGTGCGTCCTTTACCAGGGGTCCGGGGACCTCGACGCATGGCGCCTGCGGAGCGGCGGGTAGGCAACCCCGCCACGCGTGCATGCCGCGCCCCGCGGCCTACCTCTCCGCCGACCGGCGCGCGCGGGTCCGCTAGCGCAGCGTGCCGTAGCCCAGGGAGAGATCAAAATCGACCCAATATGATATCAATATTGGGACGATATCAAATACCAGTTTGTACCACATGGTGCGTACCGTGTTGGTACAGACACTTCGCTTCCTTTTCGTTTAGTGTCGTTTAACTATGTCGTGTTTGACGAGCAGTGTAATTAGAAATGTGTCGATTTCAGGACCATTTCAGGTTTGATTCGACACGACGTTCGCCAATTTTCTGATGCCGGTCTTATCGGCCCGTGATCGTTTCGATATCACAAAAGAAATACTGGGGACGTGTCTGCATGCGATGTTGTAGTTAAATATCTACGTCTGTGATAATGTAACGCGGCGTTGGCGTTAAATGAAAGTCAAGGAGGGAATTTTATTCCTTCCGCTCTGCGCGGCTTCCCCCTACACGCATGCGCCCTCCGCGCACGCCGCCGCACGCGCCTCTGGCTTTAACGCCATCTTTTCCGCGCCAGACAACCTTCTGGGTATCCGCTTGTGCATGTGCACATGCGTCTCGCGAATATTTGGACTCGGCTCCGCTCAGCACGCTTTATTACACCCCCCCCCCCCCACAAATTTACGTTTTGCGCTCGCTTCGTATGCTCCATCCCTTTCTCTCTCTCGTGCGCGCACACACACACCTCACACTCACACACCCATACACATGAGGTAAGACGTTGCGCGGTCTG
>NW_026267352.1:133762-134444 GCF_000697945.3 Frankliniella occidentalis | reverse complement strand
ATGAATAGAGTGAGTAAGAGTAACCTAAAGTTGCAAATTATAAATTTATTCTGCTAATGGTTTTTTTTAAATCTGACCTTTTTTTATCCCTCAGATCATTGCTTCGAGTATGACATACATCGTGGTTTTAGTTCAATTCTCAGCAATTTCCGTCCAGGGGAATAGGCCATCAAAAAGCACCATGTGATAAAACTGTGTGATCGGATTTATTGCGAAAAAAATGTGGACACAGAAAGAAATATTTGACAATTTCCTGAATTATTCAAGGTGTTGGGTTCGTTGTCTTTGGCAGGTTGCTGAAGGTTGCTGCCCCAGCCGTAGGTGCCTGGGAGTCCCATTTGGAAGGGGAGGCGGCGAGCCGCGTAGCTGTCGTAGCCGAGAGCGGGCACGGCGCCTTGTAGGCGGAGCAGGAGGTGTCGGCGGGGTAGGCGGAGGCGACGCAGCCGGTAGGGGCGGCAGTCGGGGGGGGGGGGGCGTTCAGCAATGCTCTGGCGGCGTCGGCGGGGGACGTACCTCGCAGCGCAGTGTCGCCGACCAGAGTACGGCCCGCAGAGGCAGCCGACGAACACAGAACACACCGCGGCCATAGCGGGCCGCATGTAGGAGGACATGGGTAGTGCAACCGAGGGGTACTTCTCTCTCAAAAAAAATCAGTGTACACCCTTAGAAAAAATCACGAAAA
>NW_026267352.1:92385-129177 GCF_000697945.3 Frankliniella occidentalis | reverse complement strand
CCCACTCTTTGTTCCCAGCACGCCGGCAAGAGGATGCTGTGGACTCCCGGAGCGGAGGTTCAGCCCCGGGCGTGGCAGGGCGGTAGGCACGCCTGTCGGGGCATCCAGAATCCAGAGATCCAGATCGGAGAACTGAAAATAGCCGGCGTGCCAAGCAGCGTGCCATGGCAGACAGACGAGGAGGTGCCGCGTGCCGCCCCTGCCCCACGGTGACAGACTCTTTCCAAAATTAGCAGTGTTAAGTACCTCTGTGGTGTAGGATGTGAGGTCAGCCACTCTCTGTTCTTTTGTTGGGTGTCTATAGGACCTTAGACACACGACGATGTCAGGTGAGGGCAACGGCAGGGCTGGCAGGGCAGGTCGCGGTGAGCACGGTGAGGCAGGCGTGCGTGCCTGCCCTGCAGTGCTCTGCAGACAGACTGCAGTGCGGTAATGCCTGCCGGCCGGCGGAATAACCGGTTGGGGGTCGTCCTTAAACTTGAGAGGCTGCGAGTTTGCCTTGACACTGACACTGACCAGCAGCAGCAGCAGCAGATCGCCCAAGCCCCTGTTCTGTGGGATAGGCTGAACTGCGAACGAACGGACGATCGAACGGTGGGATGCGGGTAAAGAAAGCTATAAAAGCTTTTGCATTCGATGCAAATTATGTTAAATAACATTTTGAAGGTGGAGGAAGTGACGGAATTGCTGCTCATTACAAGTACTGACACTTGTGTGCAGAGACATATTCTCGGTGTACAGGCGCGTGAATTCGGAGACTGTCTTCCCAACTCATTTACTGCCAATATTGGAGGGAGATATTAAATACCGTTAATTTGCCGTTCTTTAATAAGCTCAATTACAATTGTCCCGCCGTTCGATTGTTCGTTCGTTCGTTCGACCGATCTTAAAGAGATAGACTCTAGGTCCTAAATTGCAAGCACAGGCAGTATAGGAGAGGGAGGGGGGTGATCTCACCAAGATCTCAGTCTTGTTTGACAATCGCGATTCTTTAGAAAGCAAAAAACATTTTTGTACTCGTATACCGGGTGTCCAGGCTAAGACATGACAGTACGATGTGTTGCCTATGCACTGGCTGCAGGGGCTGTGGACGCACGGTGCTGGCAGGGGAGAGGACTGGTGGGGGAGCTGCCACTTCCCCAACTACCGCGCCTGCATACGCAACACATCGCACTGTCATGTCCTCGGATGGACACCCGTTAGGATTTTGTATGCCTTGCACACACAGAAAACTTTTTCGGGAATATTATTTTGAAAACAATATTCTTGGGAGTACGTCTTGTTTATTTTCCCCCTCGTGTGCTCCCTCGACTGGAAGGCACTTTCGGGCGACCAACCGCCATATAATAAAATTAAGGGGGAAGAAGAATGGTCATTGCGCAAGGAAGCAAGCCCCCGACCAGCCGGTCGTAGATACTGTCCGACCCGCGTCACCGGTGTCACCCAGACCCGGAGCCCGAATTAAAAATACGACCGGAGCCTGCCAAAGTCAGGGTCGAAGCGCCGGCCGCGGCCCCGCCCACCGACCGGACCCAGGCCCACAGCGCCGGGGAGGTGGGCATGCCCGCTTCACTCGGCGGTCGAAGGGGCTGCTTGTTTCCCCACTCAACCATCCTGACAGATCGACACGCTGGACACGATCTTCGGACTTCACACCTCTTACAACCACTTATAACAGAAGCGGCTCATCCGGGCTCACCACGGTATGCCGACTACATAAAAAAATAAACTTTTGACGGCAAAAGATTTAATTAATCTTTTCTGAAACCACACGTCTTTCCATTTAACAAAGGGACGAGGAGAATTTGATGAGTTGAACAATTTTGTGCAATTTCTTGAATTCATTTTATTACAGAAAAAGGTACAGGCAGGTTGGTAAGTTCACACTGAGTGGTAGTCTCCCAGGAAATTTGAGCATTATATCGATATACTGGTTAAAAAGATCAAAGAAATAAGAGTGCAAATTTATTTCATGTTAAAATGCTCAAAATACTTTAAGTTAAAAAATAATCATAATTATTGAGTATTGCTGGAGTTTTCAGTTTCCATTTTTTCTACCACCTTCTCAGCTGTAGAGGAACTCAAATCCATGCCCTCAGGAATTTCCATGATACGAGGACCATACAGTAGTACATATGCACAATGCCAATCCCCACCACCAGAGAGTTTCAAAATATCTTCAGCTGAAACAGGTGTGACTTTGTCATCATCACACATCAGCCAGGTGTTATCACTCTGTCGTACCCACCCAACATAATGACCACTTGATGATGAACGCCCTCTATGAGTTAACACAGCTTGAAGAGTGTAGTATCCTGAGTTGTTGGAGCCCAGGTCATTTTCTAGCCAATAGGGCTCTTTCCTTGTTTTTACCTTACTGTCGCCAGCCTTCTTGTCTTTAAGGTTAAGTTGTTCTTCAACTTTTCTGTCTTCCAATTGCTATGAGGAAAAGCAAATTAGTATAAGTAGATAGAAAAAGAAATCTTAAATGAAAATAGCAAGTTTATAATTGATTAAATCTTACCTTAAAGCGATCTCTCATTGGTGTAAGCTTTTCTTGAAGTTCTGGAGTGCACAGTTCAACAGCATCAAATTCCATGGGAAATTTGACATCCTTCAAGATCTTTGCATTTACAGACTCCCTTTCTTTGTAATAGAAACGAACAAATTGCACAGTCAAATAAGCAGGCAATCTACTAATTTTACTCTGGAATGCAAGCAAACAATAATCAGTGAGCTGAAACCTTGATGGATTTTTGGAAAGTAAGGAAGGTAAAATCACTTACAGTTTTGGTGTACACTGCATCTCTTCCAAGTGTTGGCGAGTTCTTTGTTATATGTTCTTGAAGTTTCTACAAATACATCAAACAAAAAATTAGAATAGAAGATAAAATGACATATCTCTGATCTACACAGAATGTGAAGCAAATACGAAGACCTTCGCTGTGCAACATAAAAAACTTACAGATCGCAATCCAGACAGCATATAGCGCACATCTTGGGAAATAAAGCAACTGAGTTGCAGGAAATCTTCTTCAGAGCGGGTTGGTTCTTCTTCTGATGCTTCATTGCATTTGTATTCAACATCAAATCGGCCTCCAAAGTACTGCTCTATCAAAGACCTGAAATAGAGACATGTGTTTGGTTGGTAGAGGATGACAACAAGCATAAAGCGGACAACTAAGAGGACAGCTTACTTTGGTTGATATTTTGAACCTTCAACAGGCTTTGATGGGAGCTTCTGCTGAAGCATGCGTACAAGTTCAGTCCAGCATTCATTGGCATCCTGTCAGGAAACAAATAACACAATGAGCCTCGCATTGAGCAAAAGTAAGTAAAAGTCTAAAGGCAAAAATTACCTGCTGCATGTAAACTCCTCCTGCCCCCTTCTCAGCAAAGCGTGGAAATGCCAACCGAAGGACTTGGAGAAGAATAAGAGGAGAAAAGGATGCCCCTCGGTCCATCATAGCATACAAATCTCGCAGGGCAACTGTTATTGATTGGGAAGGGACAAAAGATCCACCTCCAACACCTAATGAGAGAATACATCATTTCATTTTAACCAACTAATCAATAACTTGAAGGACTGATAAAAAGTAATTACTGTTACTTACTAGCTTCAAAGGATTGAAGACCATCTCTGAGTTCAGGTACAGTCTTAAGACACTGAACAGTAGCATTAAGGTAACAGGTGTTTCCCAGGTTTGTTAATCCAGCAGGGAGATCCATCTGAAACGTTTAGAATTTATATTTAAAATGATCTGAAATACCTCAATCTGGGGCACTAAGAAGAAAAAAACCTACAGCAGTAGCAAGTTCAGACTCATTCATGTCTTCCATAAAAACAGGTTTCACTGCAGGTTCAGAGGGCACATCTTCTTCTTTGCTGCCCATTAATAAGACCATGACACCCTGTAATTAATTAAAAAAATATACAACAGGTTGCAAAGCATCATGTTAAAATAACATTTGAGTAATTGAGAACTTAGTCTAAGACACTTACATCTTTCAAAGGTAGATTTCCCCATTCGGTGTCTTTTAAAGTCATACCCTTTACCATAACCTTCTGTCGGTTGGGCTGAACACCAGTCAAAGCAAACAGTTGCGCCTTGAATAACAGCGGGTCTTCTTCTGTATTCACTTCCACATCGGGGAACATCTCCTTTCCCCATTTTACTTTAACTGCAAAAAGTAAAATAAAAAAATTCTTAAAAACACAAAGATAAACAAACAAGTAGCAGGAGAAAAACTTCAACAATGAGATAGGTAACATAAATATATGATCAATGAAATAAATAAATGAATGGGAGGTGCTTTCCAAACAAAAGGGAGGTTGGCATTTGATGCTGAACAACGATGAAGCTCACTTCTTGTCCACAGATAACTAAACTCACAACAGTCAGATAGGAGGATGACATGGAAATTCATTGAAAGGACCATGACTTTTTTCTTTTTTTATTTGAAAAAAAGGCACTCTGACGGTGAGAGATTGATATGGGTCTTGGATGCTATGTTTACGAAGTACTAGACATTGAACATACAAAAATTACACACGGTGAAAAATTAATATATTGAAACCATTGTAGCAATAAGTTAACAGCCGGGGGTGAACAAAAGTGAGGTTAACAACTCGGCATCTCATCTTTATCGACTAGACTAAACAGCTCACCTTTGAAGCTTGGCATTTTTAAAATCTGGGTTGTATTTCTTAAGTGCCAGTAACGTTGTTTCCAAATGTTACATAAAATAGAAGAGTTGAATCCAGTCAAACTATACAGGAACTCGAATCAGCCGCAACGGGCACCGCACAACAAACACGACAGTCACTCAGATTTCGAGTGGTCATTTGGTGTCCGCTCACCGCCCTTACTGCCTTTTCAGATGCAAAATTTCTCATGTAAAAGAATAAAATACCTTGAAATTTCCCATATTCTCATAACTGCGAATAGCGCTACCTGCAAATATTCACTCCGTTCCCCGTTCCTATGTTCCTATGTTCCTACATTCTGCTTTGCTTATTTTGTTTACATAAACCTAACATTTATCTCTTTTAAGTGACCATGAATAATGGATGATCGCCTATGACTGAACTCCTGGCTTCGTTTCTATCATGTGATTTGACCAATTTTCTTGAAATGTATCTGTAATTGACGGAGTAAGCTGTATAAGACGAATATAAGTTTGTGGCCGGTCTCCGGATGCCTGTCACAATGGCCCCATCTTCAACAGAAGCTCATATGTTGTCAGATGAAGATTACTTAGTATTAAGAGCTAAGCAGGCATTTACAATCGACCCACATGCAGCCAAAGCATGGATGTTAACTGCTAAAACCTTGTATCCAAATAATTTCGCAGTCCAGGTAAATTGACCTGATGTGTTTGACGTTAAACATGCATCAAACAGTTTTGTGATACTCACTACTGCAATGTCTCTTTAATCTTTGTTGTCAGTAAAACAAATAGTTTTTACTAACATGGATTTATTGTTATTTCAGTTTGAGGCTTATAACATTGTAAAGTCTGCTAAAAATGTAAAAGAAGCTGCCAAATGTTTTGAGACTTTGTAAGTACTGCTCTTCCCCCCCAAAAAATGTATATATTATTTTTTACATGTTCATTTCTTATTTCTCTTTGGCAGGCTTCAACAGTTTCAAGGTGATAATAAGCTTTGGCATGAAGTTGAATTACTTACACGTGCATTGCGGTCAGACAATGCAGAATCTGAGCCTTCATTTCTTCGAGCAATGTTTGCAAATTTATCCACAGGTTAATCTTTTGTTAAATAGTATCAATTGAAATATCTTAACCTTTTCTGCTTTGAAATGAGTATTAATTCTGTGAAAATTTGTAGATGCCCAACAACAACTACTACAGGTGACAGCAGACCGTAGTAAGGATACTATGGAGCACTGCCGTCTTCTGATGATTCTTCTCTCGCGTTTTCCACATGCAGTAGCCAAACATGGTGTAAGTTGCATGATGCTTTATAGGAAAGCAACCCCCCTTTTGATAGTTTAAAAGACAATCCCCTATCCTAAATTTGCCGTAATACAGTATTTTACTTCCTTTTAAATTTATAGCCCCGACTTGTTGATACTCTTCTATCAGCAGAGAAACATAGTCATTGTCCGAGTGCAAACAACTGTTATCGAAAGCTGTTAGGTTGGTACATCCAAATTTAAAATTCTTCCACGTTAAAGATTGTTATCTTATCTTTTACGCCTTTTAATTATTTTTTTTGCCTGAGAGTGTTTCTGTATGCTCATTGTTTTGTTTGCAGTTTGTGAACTAGTTCCTTTAATGGGTTCAAGCCCAATTCCTGTTGAACTTCCACTCCGGCAGATATATAGACTAATGCATAAACTGGTTGAATATTACATGTTATGTTTACTAACTCAAGTAAGCTCTTTTTCTATAATTAACAAGGTAAATTCCAGTAAAGTGGATTTCAACTTTTTATCTAAATAATTTTTCCTAGGACTCAAGTGAAGCTGATCCCTGGGAAAAAATTTTCCAAGGATTTTGGTCATTAGGTCTTATGTTAAATTGGGATCTGGCAAAAATGTTTAGTCAACCATGGTAAGTACTAATTTTTCTTATTTATCTACAAAAGTTCGTGTCATGAGATTAGAGTGTACCAACTAACTTGTTTCAGGGGACGTGAACTCTATTGGCAGCAAATCCTTAATAACAATGAGCATTTACATCACTCTTTAGATCCTGAAAGTCACGAGGTGCGCCAACATGTTTATTGTACAGGAATCTTTTTCATGCGCTGTTTGCATGAATACACATCTTCTCTTCAGAGTGGTAAGTTGAAATATTTCCTGATGTTAACTATTAAACATGTGGTATTAGAATTGGACACTCAAATTCATATCTATGAAGGTGAGCATCAGCTTGTATTGCTGGAGGCATTTGTAATGCCCATACCTGAACGAGAAACCTCTGAACCACCACCCAAACGCCGCAAAGGAGATGGTAAATACATTTGTCTGTCCTATCTGCTTATATATCTTCCCATCAGTAAGTAGTCTTTGAAATTTACTAACTTGAATTTTTTTTTAATTGATTAGATTCTTTGCCTCTTGTAACTGTTGATACACCCACCTCAAGTAATTCTGGAAGTTCTCCTACAAACCCATCCTCTGGTGTGATAAATTGTAATCAATCAACTAGCTCCCATAGAGATCGTGCAGTTTTCACTTCATCTGTTGTGGCAAATCTCACGACTGCACTGCGTTGCTGGAGCATGATCAACTCAAAGGATGCAATTCAAAGAGGTTTTGCAATTTTTTCATCAAGCTATCATCATGCTTCTTTGTCCATTTTATTGCCCATTCAATTAAAATCTAGTTTGATTTTAAAACAGGAGTAACAAAACTGCTGCAAATGGTTGGTGTTGATATGTGGTTATCTGCTTTTCATCAAGATGTTCAACTTTATAGAGGAGAGGTGAACGAGTTGGTCACCCACCTTTTGCAAGTTGAGAACCCTGGAGGAACAGTACTTAGCCAAACACAAAATACTATGTCGGTAAATGCTTCTGTAGTTCAAAATTTGCGCCTCTCCTCTGGGTTTTTCTATTTGCGGCAACTTCCTGTGAGTTTAAGAAAATCAACCCTGTTTTATGAAACTGTATGTGGAAACTTTTATACCATATTCAATCATCTATCTTATCATATTCACTAGGCTGCTGTTGATCGAGCATTGCAAATAATTGGAATGTTAGGCAGTATACCAGTTGGAGGAACACTTTCCTCTAATCTCCTTAAGCAGACCCATTCGCAGCGTCATATACACTTGTTGCCACTTACACGCACTTCTGTCCTTCAGTATTGTGTCCATCTTATCCTATCTGCTCTTCAGGCAAGTCTGCTAATCTAATCTAATCTAATCTATGTATTGTTTGTTAATTCTTAAATTTTCTTAAAGACTCGTTCCTGATGACTTCTTAAAAATTGTATTTTGTTATTTTTACAGCAGCATTTTGTATCGCAACCACCTGGAGGTGGCGCCACAACTACTGAGCTAGACATGTGTGTAGGAAATATGCTCGTACTCCTTCAATTAGAATTAGGAGATACAAATCAACCAATGCCCGGCGCTATTGATCTGTTGACTAAACTTGTATCTCATATTCGCTCAAGATCTTCATTTTCTTATCCAATTTTTACCAATTATATTGTAAATACTGACATTCTTGAAGAAATTATGCATCTTGCAACAAAGCAAGAAGGTTCTGTGGCATTTGAAATAGCCCCCCCATCAAGCACACAGCTTACAAGGTTTCTATTTCTATTTAGATACAATATTATGTTGATTTTGATAATTTTTTGCTTGAATGGATGTAGAGCTTATTCCACTGTTCTTGATGTTTACAGTCAAAGACGAATATCAACTCGAGGTGTGGACAAAGGTGCTAAGGAAGACTTTAAATCGGCGATGAGGAGACAAGTGGCAAGAAGTGATGAGCCAGTTGAGTCACTTCTCATCAAATTTTTGACAAGTGAACAAGACTACGTTAGAAGATTATTATGGCCTCAAACGAAGGCATACGCTCCAAGAATGTGAGTTCTCAATTTTTTTAAATAAAATATATGATGAATTATTTAAAGGTTCATGGTTTTATTGTTCCAAAAATCCTGGTTGATGGTGCTAATATGGAAATCAAATGTAGTTTTAGTTTGAAAAGGATTTTATTGAGTGCTTCAAAGTTATGCATACCAGGTGGATAAAATGTTTTGAACAAAACTTTAAGGCATGTAGGTGTGGATGCACAACTTTTTGAATTTGTAGACTTTAGCTCCCTGGGATAGACAATACAACAATCTTACTCCAGGCCATCAAGATACCAAACTATACCATTGACAGCAAATTTTCTTGCGGAAATATAAAAGATTAGTATTGGCAACAAGAAATATTTCAAACTAGATAGGAAATAAATTTATAAAGGTGCCTTTGGAAAATCTTGCAATCCTTTTAGATGGGATAACCATAATCTGACAATCAATAGTCTCAATTATGATAAATCCATAATTATGATAGAACTGCTTACAATAAATAAAGCTTTCCTTTTATTAGCAGAATACAAGCTAGAAATTGGCTGGTAAAGTTTCAGTCAGTTTCCTTTTCTTGTCATCTTTAAGGATAGACCATACATCTTTATTTGAAACGAATCTCACGGCAATTAAACCAGCTTCAGATAAATACCCAGTTCCTCAATAAATGGCACTTATTAATCATGTTGGTATTATACATTTCAAGCAAGGTGAGAATTGCATTCTAGCAAATAAGAATTAACATTGATACTTAAAACATTTCAACTTTAAAACAACAATAAAATTGCAAGTACTTGTAATGGTTGAAGTTACAACTATGTGCCCCTTCACAAGACATAAGATGCTACCGGATTCCTCCTATACAAAAACAATAAAGTCTAACAGTTATTGAAACACTAATGATATACTTAGAGATATTCAATTACTTCACAACATCAAAATAACAATATCTACTTATGACACTGGACGGTTTCCACACTGAACAATCTCAATTGTCCCTATCTTACTACCATAAATTTGATTACATAGGATTTGCATATACAGAATACAATGGATGAAAAGGCGAGTACAGAGTATGAACATGCATTGGGATATAGCATAACACAAAAACAATAGCATAAACTGCTTTAATAGAGAAAGAAGATATACTTGTGTTGAAAACAGTTAAAACTTCAGCCGTTAAAATTCTGTCTGAAGTTCCTGAGATGATCAGTAAATTATGTAGTTGGGTTCTCCCATGACTGCGCAGATACTACAGGCCTCTGGAAAAAGGTACACATTACATGATCTTTAGTATTCCAATTAGATAAACTGAAAACAAAGCAAAAATGCTTAGAGTTTTGAAGGAACACGTGTATTTGGAATTTAGAACCTATCAAAGGTTATTTTCTGGACTGTGAAAAATGAAATTGATGCCCTAACAGAACAGAGTTTGTGAGGAACAACAAAACAAGCAAATTCAAATGTCTGCAGAGGATTCAGGATGAGTTGCCTTTACAATGAACTAAGGTACACTCTGTTGAAAATGTGGAATTGCTCCCATTCCCCTCTAACCATTGCACACCCTTTAACATATGAAGGATCAGTTAGTAGATTAGTAAAACAAATCTATATCACAGAGAGGATGATTGCAAAGAGGAAAAAAGAGGCCAACTTACCCAATAGAGATTTTACCAAGCTCAGCACCGTCTTCCCCGCATAAAACCACTGCACCCCTACATAGGTACTTCAGGATAGGTGAAGAGCGGCAGGTTCACAAGCTTTATCTAGTGCAAAGTTGGTAAAATTACTTACAGAGGTGCACACTATAGTGTTACTATGAAAAGTTTGATGATATAGACAAAATTGATTTGTTTCTGTTATTAAACCAAGTGATAGTGGAAAAATAATTCTGTACTGACAAGCTTAACTGTACCATTGATGAAATATTCTTGTATGTGCTCTTTTTCTATGTACAAGTCCTGGAAATGGGAGAAACACTTAATTTCCAAAGCCACCAAATCCATTAGAGAGATTGTGTAGTGGAAGGTGCCAGGAGAGGTGAACAAATAAGCAACAATGTGCAGATAGTGTAAGCAAATGTGTCAATTTGAAAGTTATTTGCATTCCTCAGTGGGAATATGTGTTAATGTCATGGACCTTACTCACTCTAGGCTCGGATTAAGGACACCAGCAATTTCCGAAAATTGGCTGCTTGCAAATAAATGGGGAAGATAACCAATCAGTACTCATAAGTTTTAAAAAGGAATTTTACACTAAATGAAGTGATAGATGTTATGATCTTAGCTAGAATTATCGAGGACTTGGTGCAGGGACACATGTCAAAATGTAACAGAATAAAGTTATCATTTAATAATACCACACATAAACAATACAATTCAAGATTGATAATAAAATATAAAGCTCCATTAGGACGGAATTTGTAATACTGAGTGTCTCAGCTCAACAAGAACAGTCACCTGAAGGAGGATGGTCCCACTAATACTAATCACAATTTGCATAGAACACATACGAAGGAAAAATCTTCCTAAAAAAAAGTGTGTATAAATATACATATACACACATACAATGCATCATGTTAAAACAACCATATATCAATTGATATTAAGTACATGGAGTAAAATAAAAACAAACATGGTATATCAATATAGATAGAAAAGTTACTTTCTGCTAATAAACCCCCAAATTTGTAAATATAGAATTAGATTTAAAAAAAATAAGTACAGTACAACATTGTTTAGATTATTTTCAAGTAATTGATTTGAATGGAATTTCAAATAGAAACTGAGATTACCTACTAAGTACATAGGTCAAAAATTGATAACTTGCAGCATACCCGCCTCAACAAGAAAATGATTGTTCACTAAGTAAAAAAATCTCTGAAGGGGATGCTCTACAATATACCAGAATTAACATTGCTAATACTAGCTTAGAAATCAGGTACCCTGGTAAATTTATTTCAAATATTCTGGATTGCTGAGATTATGAGTAAAGTTCAACACAGATCCTTTGAGACAAACTAGCAAAATAATGAGATACAAGCAGCGCAATTCATTCCATTGCTTTTGCTGTTTAAGTACTACCAACTGAATATGGTGCATATCATCACAATATGAAAGCTTGCTATTCATCCAAGCGGCAAGGACCACTGGTATCAAATTCTAGGGCTTGCAGAGATCATTTCATGGAATTCCGCAGTGAAAAATTATCTCCACAAACCATAAGCATGTTCTTCTGACAAAGTCCAAAATTTAATTTAACTCCATCTTAATGTAATTCATGACTTTAATGCAACCCTACATGTGACAGATCACAAGTGACAGTAGAAAGGTGACCACAAAATCATATTCCAAAGCCCCACCACCTGAAATACCACATGCGACTCCAACATGGTACCAACAGTAAGCATAAAGCATAAAGTAATACTTCTGGTTTCTTTTGAATGCTATTTAGTTAATTCCTCCCGAACAAAAGAAAAAAAAAAGAAAAAAAAGTAAAATGATTCTTAGCAAGTTCCTTGGGGCTATCAATAAAGTACGTGTGCAGAGGTGACGAGCCAAAAAACTAAGCTATGCTTCAGAAAACTCGTCTCATGGTTTACACTCTTAAAGAACACTAGAATTGTCCTAATTTAAAAGTACAGAACTAAATACAATAAACTAATGCGATTCCCAAAAGACCTCATCTCTCATCTAATTAGATAGAAATGTTACTATCCACAGTAACACTCAAAAGGCAAGATTTTCAATGGCACAAACAACATACTTCTATGAAAAATGACACATGGAGGGAGTATTTAATTTATCACAAATACTTCTGGAAAGTTACAGTTTGTCAAAAGTCAAAGGTAACTAGTAGAAGAAAATATAATTAAATGGATTTAGGAATTCAAGCCATTAAATTTTTTTGAAGAAAGATATTAAATGATAAGTCCTTATAAAATAGATAAGGCACACAGTTTCAATGGAAGTCGCAGTCTGTATAATTAACATTTTAAAACAAAACTACCAATGTTGCAGTCAAAAAGTTAATGTTTTGGGAAGTCTTGTCTAAGACGAAAGAGACAGTAAAATTCAGAAGAGCAGCTATAAAACTTGATTTAAAAAAAAATTAAGATGGTTTTCTAACCAGGGATATTAAAATTATTTGGAACAATCCAAATGGCATGGGATTTGTCAATGAAGATGAATCTAATTAATTAGAGCTTTGGGCAGACAAGCACTTGTTTCCCACTGTTAGAATTTACAAGCAATGCCCAGGTGGTACATATAAACTTAACAGATAAATGTGTTTGGACAAACATTTACATACACAGAACAAAAAACATGCACAGATGAAATTTTGATGAAGTTTAAAATATTATTAATGTTTATAATAGAATTTGTTCCCTAATCCTTCAATAAGAAGTAAAGTTTGTTCATGCATTGTGAACAAAGGGGGAAAGTTTTGTAAGGATAAGATAACTTATGGGAATGGAAGATATGGAATGCTCATGTTTGATACTTTCAATCATACTTGGTATTACTAGCCTTCCCTGTACAAAATGTCAATTTCCAAAAGGAATAGAACCAGGATTTCAACTCGGGAATTAAGATACTAAAAATCAGGTAGATAGCAGAGCTGTCGTAGTGTTAACTTGCCTCTGGGTTTATACTTGAGATGTTCCTCAATGAACTGGCACGGGCAGCGCGATGTTGCACAGTGACGAGGAGGAGGTGGAGGGAAAGTTGCACCAGTTCTCTCCGAGACATCCACGGACAGGTCCAGGCGACGCCTCACGAGTTGTTTCACCCATCGGGATGAGTAGCGGAGGAGCACCAACTCTGCACGTTCCTGCATGCAACACAACCCACCACCTTAGAAAGCTGCACATATTGCCTCCACCCATTGTAAACATTCCCCACATAAAAGCTTCCTGTTAATAACTGCGCTTAGACAAAGACAGAATACTTCTTCAGAAGACAGGGAATTTCCAATAGCTAGAAACAGTCACCACCACCAATTGTCAACCATAAGCTAAAAGCGACCCTGCTTTAAAAAATATTAATTACTGACAGGCATGCGTGACTAGCTGATTCTTAAAGTCTCATATTACAGGTCAGCCACTATGTGAAATTACCCTAAAATTTGAACACCATATTTAGTTTCGGTACACAGCAAATGCAACAAATAAAAATACATATTATCATTAATACAAAATGCCGCTTAGCTAATTCCCCTTTCTTGAAGCCAGGCACTCCAGCAAGGGCAGCAAGCTCGGGAGTCATGTCTGGGCTTGTTCTGCAGATGTTCCTCAATAAACTGACATGGGCATTGAGCAGAATTCAGATGACGTGGATTCATGGGGTTGCCACCAGCCTCATCCACTGTCCAGTCCAACCGCCGACGCAGAAAATCCTTACTCCAGCGTTGAATGTACCGTGCCAGCAACTGTTCACCTCGTTCCTGCGCCACCCAATTCACATTTCACCGCATGCCACACCACAAAAACTGCATCTTGCAAAGCGTTGGGTAGAAAGGAGATAAAAACTTTTAAAATATCAAAAAGTTATTTATTTTAAAAAGAGACAGTCTAGAACAAGTCTTGGCAAGTTCTACACATAATTTCTAAATTTCTAATTTGCCTCCTTTCCACCCAAATAAACCTTACAAGCAGCAGAACTTTGATAAGCCAGTGTTATAGTTCCACAAGAGAAACAACCTGAAATATACTTGAGGAGTCTCTAATAAGGTGGCCCTACACTTGATGTATCCATTTGTCTAGCCCTCTTTTGCTCATCACACAGCATTGAAGACATCATAACAATGAAGTTCATTTGATGAACGGCACTGCATCTCCCCACACAAATCACAAATCAAGTGAAAAACATTTAGCAAAATGGCACTTGGTACAAAGCAGAAACACTGCAAGTGTAAGGCCACCAACAGACAAAATACAAACCAGTCTACTTAAAGCTTCGAGTTTGAACTGGCAAAAACACTAAAGCAAAACTTGTAATACATCTATTATTTTTTTTATCAAAGGTAGGATCAGGTCTATCATTAGCTCATAATTATTCATGCTCTGAATGAAAAACTTGCTAATTAGGTATGTTTTAAATTGAAGTGGGTAGTCCCAGGAAGAGATAAGATGTAGATGGAAAAAAGTCATAGAAGAAATACAAGATAATCAATTTTTTGTATTTGCATTCCAATCATTAATAGACCTCTCCTACCATTTCCTCACATGCCTCGTAGGGTGCCCACCTTTTAACGCTATACTGCTACCTAAATTTAAAATTAAGACGATCCATTTTTGATCGTGTTCAAAAAATGTTAGAGCAAATTTTGTTACTCTTTGTGTGGTTGTTTTGACCTTGTTACCACAGCATCTCTGAATGCTCAATCAAGATTTGTGTTGCACAAATGCACTTAAAATCAGTTAAATTAAGGGTTAAAGATGTTCACCCTGATAGGCATGGGGATGGGGGAGGTGAGCTGGGGTAGAAGTGGAGAGAGGTGGCCTATAGATTATAGAGTACTGGGACAACGAAGAGAAAAGTGGGCAAAAGGCAAATGTGTATATGTATCAAGTCATCAAGAGTACTACTGAGGAGAAAACAGATGTGAATGAAACTTCTGATCAGTTTCAAAATATAACTGAATCAGCAAACAGACAGACAGAGAGAGACAGGTAGATAGATAATGTTTATCACACAGCCTCTACTTGTACACCCATCCCCCAGAAAAAGTTAATAACAGTAATCCTGTTGAGCTGAAAATTTTTAACCTTTTTGAAGAGCAGCTGAAAATCCAGTTTACTCAGGAGATGTTTTACAGTACCTGTTTCCTCGAGACTCTTGTTGTTTGGCTGCCTTGAATGATGATATCATTGTCCTCAATATCCATCCTTTGCTGAAATTGCAGTCTTTGCCTACGCTCCTCTGTTGTTTCCTCTCGGTTCACAGGACGACCTTCACGCTCTTCTTTTTCAATTACCTCTTGCAATTTTTTCTGAAGAAATTCACAACAGTTACAATTTACAAGGACACTGATAGGATTGTTTGAAAAACTGCAGAAGATGGAAAAACTCACAATGCAGTCAGTAGTATCGAAGTATATGAAGCATAAATTCACTTTATGACATGACAATTTCCCTCTGTCGTCGAGCCCCAATATTATTTTGTGACGAAGTAAATTCTTGTTTACAGCTGCCATACAGCGTTCCAAATTGTAATTTAGCTTTATCTTTACCCACATACACAAAAATATTGCAGCAGCATTTAGAACAAGCCACATGACTCCAAGTCCAAACAGAGTAAGACCCGTGACACCAGAGAAAAGCAGAGACAACAAAACAATGAAAGCTGTTAAAATCCATACAACCAAAATACGCTTATAGCATATGTTGTAAGCATGAAATCGTACATCATTGGTAAGCAATTCCATGATGTGAACATAATCTTCAACTGTCAACTGAAACAAACACAAAAACAGACATCAGTAATTTTAATGTTTGTAAGAAGTAGAATTGCCTCCTACAAAATTGAAAATTTTCATATTAATGAAGACATACTGTTAGGCCTTGAGCCATTAGTTCTTCAGGGACCAATTCTGGTCGAAATTGTGCAGGTGTAATCCAAGGGAATCTTGTGTTCACTGGGAGCAGGGTCACTATGATGTCACCGTTTGCTAAAACGGAAAGCAATTAAAATATTACTTTAAAAATGTACCAAGGAAGTAAATAACTTTGGGTCCGAGGTAAATTTAAAAAAAGTGGAAACATACCAAAGCCTTGACGTATTGTGCCAACAGTGGTATTTACAGAGGTAGTTCCATTAGTTTCACGTAAATTCACAGTGTGCAAGTCAACTTTTGTATCTACAGGTTTGGCAGGTGACCGGCTTACGCTACTGCGGCTAACATTAACATGAGTTGTCTCTGCATTTATGACAGCTGCAACTGCCGCCTGGTTTGTTCTATTAGCATTTTCTTGATCTGGTACAGGGCTGAAGTCTTCAGGACGAGGTCTGACTACTCGCTTAGGGGTAGTTGCTGAGCCATCAGCAGCTACCACTTCTTCAATTTTATTTGAGCCAGATTCATCCTCAAACTTGACCCAACCTCCAGGTTTGGGTGAACTTTCTTGGGGAGCAACTTTGTGAGTGTTGAGAGGTACAGGGGCAGCTGCAGCTGATTCACCTGCTTCAAGTTGAGGTGAGTGATTTGATTCCATCTGTAAGTGTTAGAAAAGGAAAATAGGTAAAAATCACCAACTTATAGAGACGAAATGGGTAGGTACCCGTGCCGTCATGATGAGTACGTCGCAAGGTTATCCAGGTGTCACAGGTACCCAGTTTAAAACACGTACATATGGCACATTACGGATAGATTGACGATATAAAAAAAAAAAGACGAAAAGAAACAGCACTTACCTTAAATCGAGCTACAAAAACTTCATGAGCTCTTCACACCCCCTGACACCTGTACAGGTGAAGCTCAACGCCCTAAAACATTCATTTGTTTATTTCAACACAACAAGTTCCACGGAATGCGTTTACCCATGGTTTACCTCGGAACCGACAGGTGAGAGGGGGTAGCGGGTGGGGTAGGGAATGAGGGAACGGGGCTCAGCCTCACGTGCACGGGAGGAGGAAATTATAAGGAAAACTGGCGTGTGTAAAGATTTATCTTTAACTCAATTATTTACTTCTTTTCACGTGTTTCTTCATTTTTAGATACTCGCTGTATGAAACATACAGAAACCGTCATGAATGCATGAATGCAAACATTCCATAGATACCATTTGAAATGCCCGCCACCGTAGTCGCGATGGTATCTGCCTTGTGTCGAACGCTCGGGAGGGGTGGAGGAGGGGTGGAGGGGGAAGGTGACGTCTGCTAGCATGGGTGTCAGTCGATAATCACAGAAAGCTTTAACATGATTGAATACGAATTCTCTGATTTACATATCCTGTCATGCCCATTCGAAAGTAACATAATTTTATTGATGGGTTATTGATAGCAATTACATTTTCTCCTCAGCGTTTACACTTAATTCGCGCTTAACACACCCCAAGATGACTGTGGATGAGAAGCTGTTTTTCAGAAAAACAGTTCAACACTTGGCCCGTTGTTTAGCAGCAGTAAACAAAGCACCATGGCAAAAGGTATTCTTAAAATAAAAATAAGTTGATTATGTCGAACTTTCGTCGTCGTGTTAACACACATCCCTTAAAACTAGTGAACCACTCCTAACCCCAGATGTCTGTTGCTTCTTTGACACTTGTGCAGGTCAACATTTTGTATCAATTGTGCCCCCAAGAAGACGAGCGAGGTGTCTTCCGAATGGATCAGAGGGCTCAAGAAGCTGTTATAGCTCTGGGCATCTATCTCCTCGAATCAAAGCTCTATCATCAGGAACGGATTTTACCATACCTTCTCCGCCTCCTTGGTGGTTTGCCAAAAGCTGAATGGCCTGATGAAGTTCGCACCTGCCACAATGAGAGTGAGTACTTCTCAAGCTTTGAATTTAAAGAAATATGTTGAAATTTTATTAATGTAAAATGCGTTCATGCACCAATTATTCATTCATAATGTGTTACTTAGGAGTCCCAGTGTCTGAACGATTTAGTTTTTGCTTGAACACACTCCTAACTGATGTGGCTACAAAATGTGAGAGTTCCCGCGGTAAAATAATTGCTGCCCAGGTTCAACTTCTTCATGCACTGGTAAACCAGTGCATCACATGGAAAGGAAAGAGTGATTCATCAGTCAGCAGCTCCAAATGTTAGTAAACATTCTGTTTAAATTGTCATTCAGCAAGTGGATGATTTTTCTTTCACTGAGAAGAGAATTTATGTGACCTTTGTTTTGTTTCAGTTATTCTCTGTCAGTCAACAGTACCCGCACTTATTGGTCTTGCAAGGTCAATGGGAAGGTTTTGCACAAATGATCCACCTCTCTTATGTCGCCTCTTCCCTCGTCCCACTCCACCTACAAACACTAGCAATATGTCTAATTCAGAGAGTTGTAAAGCAGATAAGAAAAGGAGTTTCTCTAACTTCAGGTACCATTTCTTTTAAATGTACTTTATATTATCAACACCCCATTTCTATTCTCATAAAGAACATGTACTGTTGAATATTTTTTAAAAGGTCCATTATTCCTCGGTCACTTTCTGGAAGTTTCAACCCACATGCTGTTGATGCGCTCAACATGGATTCTTCAGAAATCAGGTAGGTATTTTAGTTACCAGCAGGACATTAGAGATTGTTGGGTTTTAATATTTATTATTATTTACCAGCTCAACTGCAGGTGTGAAACGAGCATCCGTGCAAAGTCAGCAATCTGTTCCTTATGATCCAACTACCTTCTTCTTTTGCAAATTTGGTTCAAGCTTTAACCAATTTCCCAACATGAGGTTCTCAGAATCACCAGAGAAGAGAGCCCAGCTTCAGTTTTCACTTGATCATTTGAAAGTATGAACGAATATTTTTTTGCTTTATTTATTTTGTTCAAAGGAAAGTATTATATATTCAATTGAGTTGAATCTAATCTTAAACCATTTATTTTCAAACAGACAATATTGCAGCTTGCTAAAAAGTTGTTGACAAAGGAAATGTTGTCATATCTTGATTCTGAAGCTGCAGGGATGTATGAATGTGGCTTGCTTCATATATTTCCCTACAGATCTTTTAGCGAAACTCTAAATTTGGTCATGGTCACATTACTTCGCGAACTTCTACAGCACCAGAAAGGTGTCCACTTGAGATAATATAATAGTTTTATTATATTGTTTCCAGACAAAAAACTATTGCTCTAATCCCTTTTCTTTCCAAAGTAGATTTACCATCCCCATTTACAAGAGATGTTCAAGAGTTTGTGAAAGGTTTGTTCTTGTCTGGTCAGACAGAACTGCAGGGTCGCAATCATGATGCTAGTGAGAGAGAGGATCGCGAAACCAATTTTTCAACTGTTAACAAATTTAAAGTGAATGTAATGGCGAATTCAGCTTGTGTTGATCTGTTAGTCTGGGCAATTGGTGATGAAACTGGTAAGTAGCTAGTTGTCTCATTTCCTGCTCTGTTAAGTTGTAAAAACGTTATTATAATATCTATCTATCTATCTTTCTATTCTGCAGGAGCAGATAGTTTGTGTGGTCGCCTAACAGAGAAAATAAATTCTAATCATGGGCATAAATTGGTTTTAGCTCATATGCCTTTACTTATGGTTTGTTTGGAGGTAAGAAACTACTTAAAAATTAATTATTTTTATTTATTTATTTATTTTATCTTGTTCTTAACTATTTTTATGGTCTCCAGGGACTTGGTAAATTAGCCCAGAAATTTCCTAATATTGCCAGTACATCAATTATGGCATTGCGTGACTTTTTGGTGAAGCCATCTCCTATTATTACAAAGCTGTATCAACAATCAGCTGGAAATACTGTGGCCCGTAAAAATCAACCTTACAAAGTTATGAGTAGGTAGTTTGGTTATCACAAAATAACTAGTTTAACTTCTTTTTATTATTAGTGTATAATTGTCAAACATTTTTTTCCCTTTAAATTTAGTTCAAGGAAAAGAATTGGATGGTATTGGTGATGCACGTACTGTGAGCTCTACTCAAGCAGCATTTGAAAAACTAAGAGATGCAGCTATAGAAAATCTATGTATTGCACTTGAAGCATCTCATGTGAATGATGCAGACACTGTTCGTGCCTTGGTTGCTTCTCTGTCAAACAGACTTTTTACAGCTGAGAATTCTGAGAGGTGCAGGAAGTATATAATTAATTATTTATTTGCATAACATCCTGTTGTCCACATGTAGGAGGTACATACCATACTGCTTTTTCAATGTAGTTGTTTTCTTTCAGCGAGTCCTCTTTGATCTCAACAAATATTGTCATAATGCTGGGACATGTTGCGGTAGCTCTAAAAGACACTCCAAAAACAACCGATACAATTCTCCAGTTTTTTCAAGAGAGGTTCTGCCGTGTACCATCTCCCTTAGATATTCTTATTGTTGATCAGCTTGGCTGTATGAGCATATCCAAAGTAAGTCCATTGTGTATTTACGCATTAGAAGAATATAAAAGGAAATATTTACCATTAGTTTTCCATTGGCTATTTTTTTTTTCCTAGCCTCAAGTTTATGAAAAGATATTGCCAATGTTTAAAGAGATCACCGTTGAAGCCAGCTCAGCAGCTTATATGGATGGCAAAAACAACCAGTACAGGTACAATCTTTTTCTTTTTTTTCATAGTTTATAGAATACTCCTCCATGACCAAATTAATTTCACTGTTTACATACTTTATGTGTCCTAAAGATGAATCTCTGTTCAGGCATGTATCTGGTGCTGTCGTAAATGCATTAGCAAATATTGCAGCTAATCTTCAAGGAGAGGCCAACATGAATGAGCTCCTTGTAAAGCTTTTGGAACTGTTTGTACAGCTGGGACTGGAAGGCAAACGTGCCAGTGAGAAAGCTCCTGCTGCTCTTAAGGTATATTCAATAGATTTCATACCAATGGGGGATTTGCATGTACAGTGTTAAAATTTGATGTTTCATTCAAGGTAGTTGTTGTTTTTAAAAACTTTTCTTATCTCTTTTTACTGTTTGCAGGCATCAGCCAGTGCGGGAAATCTTGGTGTGCTGATTCCTGTCATTGCTGTGTTAGTTCGTCGCCTCCCTCCCATTCGCCAGCCAAAAGCACGCCTTCACAAACTTTTCAGAGATTTTTGGCTGTACTGTGTTGTAATGGGCTTTACTGCAGTGGACTCAGGTACTTGACAATGCTCGTCTTAAGATTTTCCAGCAGTTTGTTGCGTGTTGCACTAATATTGTCCCTCTCCTTCAGGACTCTGGCCTCCCGAGTGGTACGACGGGGTGAAAGAGATTGCAGTGAAATCTCCATACTTGGTGTCTCAGTCCTCGAGCAGATCAGACATGCGGGAGCTGCAATACACCTCAGCAGTACGAAATGATAGTGTTTCTCCCACTGAGCTCCAGGAATTAAAGTCAAACATTTTGTCTTTGTTAGAGCACCCCACTGAAGTTACTGCTTATGTGAATAAGCTGACTTTTGCACAGAGCACATACTTACTGTCAGTATATTGGCTGGAAACAATGCGAGTGCAGACATCAAATGAACCAAGCCTTCAGCCTATCTATGAATATTTGAGTGATGCTGGTCTTCAGAAAGATAAATCAGGAATCTGGCAATGTATTTGCAGTGTTGGTGACAGAGTATTCTCCTCTTTTCTAGAAGTTATGTCAAATAAGCCAAAAGATGAGAACCGTGAAAGAGAACTTGAAAATCATGCACAGTTTCTTCTCATTAATTTTAATCATGTTCATAAACAAATTCGACGTGTTGCTGATAAACATTTGTCTGGTTTGGTAGACAAGTTTCCTCATTTGCTTTGGAACTGCAGAGTTCTCTGGAGTATGTTGGATATTCTGCAAGTGCTGAGTTACTCTCTGGAGCTTGATCCTAACGAAGAGACTCCCACTCTGTCAGTACCTGGAACACCCTACTCTCTTCCCCTTATGGAGACCCTAGAAGCCCGTGAACAGATTGTAAAAGACTTTGCTGAAAGATGTCAAGGAATAGCAGAAGTTGCTATGAAGTGGGCTCCACAACAGACGCGAAGTCACCTGCAGGATTACCTTAATCAAGTTCCCTCATCAGGAATGTGGCATCATTCAGGATTAGCTCTTGCTGCCGAGAGTGTTCTAAAATATACAGGGCTCAACATTCAGTCAGCTCCTCTTGGTTCAGGTACCTTGAACAAACGTCCGCGGTGTGTAACAGCTGATTCGGCTCGAGTTATGTCTTCATTATCACTACGCAGTAGATATGCAGGCGAGGTAGCTGGCCTTATGACTGCTGGTCCTCATGTTGATCGCAATGCTTTAATTGAAGATCTCATAGAAAATGTGTGGAAATCATGCCGCAGCCAAAACAGTCAAGATCATCGTAGTGCACTGTGGAGAACAACAGCTATGTTGGTTTCAACTCCTGGTAAATATATTTCCTTAAGTTCATAGTACTGTATTGATTCTCCCAAATTGTGATAACTGTTGGGGTTCTATACAGGTTTGTGTCGAAAGTTATTGCATGTTGTGGCCTGGTCTCAAGTTGGCCTCTTTACTGATGTTACAATGACCACTGCTGTGGAATGCTGGCGGTGGCTGTTAACATCTAGACCAGATTTGGAATTACGTTTTTTACAAGAAATGTTAGCTGCATGGCAGGTAAATTATTGTCACTTTTGTTTCCAAATTAATTATGAACTACATTCATTTGGAGAAACTAGGTTCAATTGCTTTTCATGTTTTTCAGTGCACTATTGACAAGAAACTTGGACTATTTTCAGTCGAGGAGGAAGAGGTGAGCCCTTTAGCGGCTCATGAAGGTTCCAATCTGGGGCCTAAACCACCTTTTGTGAAGCCTCATAATATTTGGGTGCAGGTGTGTTTTCTCGTCTTTGATTGGGTATAGTTGTGTTCCAGATTCTCCATGGATTTTACATCTGACTGTCTTTGAAATTCATTTTTACAGTTTCTATCAGAACTTGTTGAAACAGCAAAATACAACAGTCAAGAGAAGGTCGAAATGTTGGCCTCATTACTGCATCGATCCTTGCCAATGACTGTTGGTAATCATGAAAACCACATAAATAGGCATGTAGCAGCTGTGGGAGTTCGTTTCAGGTTGGTTTATTAGATTAGATTCTGTATGATTTCAGGGAAAGATGTGCCAAAAGATGTATTAGTTTAAGGCCAAAAATTGCTAAAATATGGGGGCGAGGAATTGTGTGTAGTGTGATCATAATCTAATACGTATAATATTTTTTAAATTTTCTTTTAAATTCCCATTTTTCTACCCTTTGTTTTAGATTACTTCTGTGTGGACTATCTCTGCTTCAGGGTGACATTCTTCCCAAATCACTGAGCAAAAATGTTCTCAGAGAACGTATTTACTGCTGCTGCTTAGATTACTTTTGTTGCTTACCTCGTTGCCCTCAAAATGGCCCTGATCTTCGAGAAGATATTTTGGTTCTCATCCGTTTTTGGGAAAATATGCGTTCTGATAAAAAGTATTGGAAGTCAAGTGTTGTTGGAGGTATTGACTTAAAATTGCTATGATTATGACCCATATGCATTTTGTTGTCATGAACCTTTATTATATGAGGAGAACTCTTTTATTTCAGACTTGGATTTGTATGGACCTCATCAGTCCTTACGCCAGACTGTAGAAATGCGAACTTCAAGTGGAGGATTTGTTGGTGAATTAGGACCTACACCATCTCGAGGTTGGATTAACACTGTTCCCCTCTCATCATCCCAGAACACTTTGAGCAAACGATCCTCAACAGCCAGGTCTAAACGGCCAGTAAACGCAGATGTATATGTTAAAGAATATACAAAGAAAAGAAATCTTATTCTTGAACTACTGGTAGTTACTTCCTCTGATACCTTTACATTATTTAATATTTAGTCTGGTCATGGAAAATGCATACTATACTTTTTATTTCAACTCTCTTAGGCTGTGGAAATTGAATTCCTTTTAATCTGGCATAATCCAAGCAGTCGCCCTGAACTCCAAATCCCTGGAGAGGATAATATTGCTGCACGCCGTGCAAAAACAGTGGCTGATAGGACTTGGAGGGATAATGCTCGCCTTGCTTGGGATATAAGTCCCGAGCTTGCAGTTTTCTTACCTGTGAGGTAAAAACGTCTCATGTTTCCTTGCTCTTAGCTATCAGTTACTTACTGGAGGCTTTCTCATATTTTACATGTTACCATTCTCCTTATCATATGTCTTTCTCCATAGACTGAAAAACACTGAAAGCATAATTGATGAGGTTTCCCGTCATATTCGCCTTAATCCTATTGTTGTCTCAAAAGTTCCTCATTCCATTCAATACCTTGTCACATCTGATAACTTATTGAATGACATACCAGAGGTGAGTAATATTGTCTAATTCCAGTTCAACAATAGATTGTAGAAAATCAACAGTCTTTTATCAGTTTTATTGTTAATTTTTTGCATGGATTTTGTATTCCACTGTCTCTCTTTTCCAGCTTGTTTACATGTTGTCATGGGCTAGAGTGACCCCTGTGCAAGCTTTAGCATACTTCTCCAGACAATATCCACCTCATCCTATTACAGCTCAGTATGCTGTTAGGGTTCTGAAGAGTTATCCACCTGATGCTGTCTTGTTTTACATTCCTCAACTAGTTCAAGCAGTAAGGCATGATACGGTGGGTACATCTATCTTTAGTTTTCAAATTTAAAAGCAACATCAACCCCTTTTCTTTTCATTACTAATAACTGTGTGCTTAAACTTTTATAGATGGGATATGTTATTGAGTTCATAAAGTATATTGCAAAGAAGTCCCAAGTTGTTGGTCATCAACTTATCTGGAATATGCTCACAAACATGTACACTGATGAGGAAATGCAGTGTAAAGATCGTATGTAGTTACCCACTCTAGTGTAATTCTGTTGTTATTTTTAAATTTGGAATAATGCTGTTTAAATATTTCTTTGTAAATTCCTCAGCTATACTGTTTGATACATTGGAAGGAATCATTAATAGCATTGTTGAAACACTGTCTGGACCCGCAAAACAATTTTATGAAAGGGAGTTTGATTTCTTCTCAAAAATAACTGATATCTCTGGCCAAATTCGGCCCTATCCAAAGGGAGCAGAAAGAAAACGTGCATGCCTTGAAGCCTTAGAAAAAATAAAAGTCCAAGCTGGTTGCTATCTTCCCTCTAATCCTGAAGCAATGGTTCTTGATATTGATTATAAAAGTGGCACGCCTATGCAAAGGTAAATGTATTTCAGCAATGTTGTTTGTAAATTGATTGTTAAGTTACATTTCTTATCTAATTTAAACTTTCTTTCTTCACAGTGCTGCTAAGGCTCCTTATCTAGCAAGATTCAGAGTGCGACGATGTGGAATTAAACAATTGGAGTCCCTTGCCATGGCTGTATCTGAGAAAGAGGATGAAGGTAGCAAAGAATTGAATGTTGGGACTGGTGTAGAAATGTGGCAGGCTGCAATCTTCAAGGTATGTCCTCTTTATTTCTCTACTTTGCACCGTCTAAATGGAGAAAAGTTTATTTGTACTCATGCGACTCCTGAGAGAAAAGTGCACCTGGACTAGAATAAAGTGTTCTATTCCTCTTACAGGTTGGTGATGATGTACGACAGGATATGTTGGCTCTACAGGTTATTGGAATATTCAAAAATGTGTTCCAACAAGTTGGATTGGATCTTTATTTGTTCCCGTATCGAGTTGTTGCTACTGCCCCGGGCGTAAGTTTCCATTATGTTTTATTACAGTTAACAGTACTTTTGTACTGCAATCATTTAGAACTGGTTTTCTTCCTCTGCAGTGTGGCGTAATTGAATGTGTGCCAAATGCCAAATCTAGGGATCAGTTAGGCCGCCAAACAGATTTTGGAATGTATGAGTATTTTATTAAGAAATATGGGGATGAAAACACAAGCGAATTTTTGGTGAGTTCATCTATCTCTCTGTTTTATACCATTTAGTATGTTTTCCGATTTTAGTAATGCCTTCATTTTAAAATTTTAGAATGCTCGTCGCAATTTTATCAAGTCAATGGCAGCTTACAGTGTTATAGGTTTCTTACTTCAAATAAAAGATAGGCACAATGGAAACATTATGCTTGACACAGACGGTCATATAATTCATATTGGTGAGGCTCCAGTTATCATCGCACTAGTCATTTACATATGAAATTATTTATTTAGTTTAACAAGCATCAAAATTTCCTGTTATTTTCAGACTTTGGCTTCATGTTTGAAAGCTCTCCTGGAGGAAATATTGGATTTGAGCCTGACATAAAGCTAACAGATGAAATGGTTATGGTGATGGGTGGCAAAATGGAAGCTGCTCCCTTCAGATGGTTTATGGAACTCTGTGTTCAGGCATACCTTGCAGTCAGGTGAATCTTCACTCATACATTTCTTCAATGTGCAAATTTGTATTTTTGTAATTTTCTTTAGATAATTTAATTTTCTTTTTAACTTTATAGGCCATATCAAGAAGCAATAATATCTTTAGTCTGCCTCATGTCAGAGACAGGCCTTCCTTGTTTCCGCGGACAGACTCTGAAGCTTTTAAGGGGTAGATTTGCTCATCAAGCAACAGACAAAGAGGCTGCTGCATACATGCTCTCTGTCATCAAAAATTCATTCCTTAATTTTAGAACTCGTACTTATGATATGATTCAGTACTATCAAAACCAAATTCCATATTAACTCTGTTCCAGTAGTGTGTGCATTTGTTAAAAACATGTCACTTCTTTAGAGCATGTAAGAGATTTTCATGGTCTGTAATCATTTTACAATCACTGTTTCTACAAACAAAATTGATTATTGTTGATTATGCTTCCCTAGTGTGTAATATTCAACATAATGTTGGCATATTGTAAATTGCCAAAGAATTTAATAAGCCATAGCATTTTACAAATCAAAGTTAACTCATTCAATAGTATTTTGCTCATGCAAATTTAGAAGATGTAGGTAATTGTAGGACTGCTTAAGAGCATTTGTTATTTTGGTTGTGGTGGGGAAGGATCAGAAATATTTCATCTGCCCTTTTTAGTTGTACCTGACATTGTTGTTTTCCCTTTACATTATTTGAAATGAAAATGTATTAAAAAAAATAAAATGTGATAAAAAGTTTTAAACCTACTCTCTCAACAACTTGTATCTGCAAGATTGGTCAGGTAAGGGAACAATGATACCCTTTCGTTTTGCACTTTACTTATATTTACACATTTCATAAAAATATTTTCTAGGAACATCCAAGTAATTCAAACAATTTCAAAAGTGGTAAGAGCTTAAAATACAGTTCCAAAACAACATCTAGTATATCTAAGAAAAAGTATGCTATGCATTTAAAATAATGAAATTATAATAACATTTAGAGAAGTGCAGTCATCTGGCAGTGATAGCAACAGGAGAGCCTGCTCCCAAAGTGGATTGCTGCATTTTATAAACATAACATTGGTTTTGACTTTGTCTTAACTTTCTGAACAGGGAAATGTACTTTCCAGCTGCTGTTGTACGTGGAATAATGAATTTTTCACAGAACTCAGTGCGGTTGTCAGCCGCTTCACTGAGGCGGCCATATCTAAGGCTGCGCAAAAATGACAATACAAATGTGTAACAGTTGAAATCAGCTTCATTGTACCTAGATAAAAAGGAAGCAAATGTTAATAGATAGAAAACAAAGCCACATCACATATGTAATACCCTCAAACATAAAATCCTCTATCGCACCTCTCAGATGTCCAACAATCTTGTTGTGCTACATTTGATAAAGTACCATCCCAGTGATCACTCCATGGGCCTGCTGCTCCGTCCAAGACTAAACATTGTTTCCAAAGTTGAGCATCTGCACACTGAAGACCACCACGGTCAAACTCCACAACCATCCCTTTGGAATCAGTTACACCTATGTGCAGATCTTTTGAATTGAAATAGTCACTGGAAATTATAAAAGTGATTAGTACCACGAGATAACAGGCAACTAAGACTTCGGTGATTAAGATTTCAACTTACTTGAGAAAGTCCCCTGTTGTGGGCTTTATGACAATAGAGCATGGGTGCTGTGTTGCTCGTACAAAAGGATAAGGAACACTGCAAAAAAAGATTTTAAAGAAATTTAAGACTAATTTAAGGAAGAATTGGGATATCAGAATAAATGTTTGATCGGAATTTAATTAGCAACAGAGCAATGGAAGAACAAGAAACCCCTAGAATCACTATTTGTTTTGGTGAAGTAAAAGGCAAAGATTGCTTGCATAGCATGAAAATAGGTACCAAAAAAAGTGTTTGACTTTCTAAAGGGTCTCTGGTGTTTTCACTTCTCACTTTTGTCATAAAAACTAGCCTATTTTAACAACTAGCCTATTTTAACAACTAGCCTATTTTAACAACTAGCATATTTTTATTTACCGAAAAGGGAGCAATCGGAAATTGACAGTGGCAAGAGGAGCTCCACACACTGGACATTGAAGAGGTAGTTCAAAACAAAATATATTGACAGGTCCACAGTGTTGAAAGCACAGAATGCCTGGATCAGTGTCCATTTTTTTTTACCAAACTCCTCCCAAACCTGAAAAATTGAAAGATGCACATATTATACGGGTCAGGCCAACTATAAGGCTGTCAGAAATTATTTTTTTCAAAAATACAATGGCAGACAGAAAACCATTGTATTTTGAACTGTGACAATTGTGTATTTGCAAAATAAACTGAACAACAAAAGGAACATTTACAATATAAAAATTTCAGTTTTAAGAACTTAATGAAAGTTAACCATAGTATCACAGCATTTACCTCAAGCGTTATGCCAAGCGAATAAGTAACAAGTAATATTAACTCATACTTTTACAAATAATTGTTTAACAAACACTGGAGCTTTATCCAAAAACAAACATAAGCCAGTGAAAATTATCTCAACTCAACAGGTGTTTGAAACAAACAACAAAAATAGAAAAATAGAACAACAGGGCAACAGGAAAAACAAACAGCAGACAGCACAATCTTTAGCAGTTAGATTTCTCATACGGCGGTAAATTCAAAAAAACCTAATGAAAGAAGCGAAAAGAGTACGTCAGATCCTTATTAAAAGCTCATTATGTAATTTTTTGTTAACTAAATTTCAACAAATGCACTGCACGAGTCGGTATGATCAGGAAAACATGCCGTAACATGTATGTATGTATTTCTCTTACGGCAGTGATGTTGTTGACGAGTTGCCTGGCAACCAGGGAATCCAAGGATCGACAGGGATGGAAGGGGTGGGGGTGAGGCGGTCGCCGGAGTCGCCCACCGGCACTGTGCGCCCGCTCAGTGCGTGGACACAGGTGCGAGGGGGTTGTGGGCGTTCTCTTGACTTTTGAGGTGAGCTGATGACGGTCCCTCTGGCCTACGACTAGTGTTTTTTGTTCACATTCATTCATACTTGCATCCGATGCCGTGCCCCTGGTCACGACTTCGTCCTCTTTTCTGGCACTGCTGTATATGCAACTGCACCGTCTCAACTGGCTTAAACGCACCACACCTCACGCTAGCCGTGAAACGGTCTCTCGGGCCCGAGCCAATTTCTTACACGCCATAGAATGAGTCACAGTAATATAGTTGTAATTGTGTGAGCGAACACATCCTATCCAACTTATTACCACCACGTTCGCCGCCTGCTCGCGCCCGGCCACTTCACTACCCTCAAAACAGCTGATCGGTACCAAAATGTGAGGGGGGAAACTTTAAAAAAATATTTATGAATTAAAGAAATAATTAAATGCGGAAAAAAGTTGAACAAAAAAGGTTAAAAACATGTGGTCCAATTGCATTTAGTTTTAAAAGTACGACCCAAAACCGTTCACCATGATGCACACTAAGTGTAGTAGCATCGACTGGTAGCGACCACCGCGTCTCAACCATAGATTATACTTCATCCATGGTCTGGGAGGGGGGGGGGGGACAAGTGTGTCAACATCAACAAACAGTTTGGGGCGATGCACGGCGGCACGGCGGCCATAGCCTTCGCGGCGGCGGCTCGGGCCGGAGGACACCGGAGGCCGCCCGGACAGGGGCTGGATCACGGGCTGGATCGATCGGCCCCCGGGACAGCCCAGGAGGCCGGGGCCCAGCACCCCCTCCCCCCCCTCCCGCCCGGCACCGCAGTGCGGAGCGCGCCGGGGGGAGGCATTGGCCGAGGACCGCGGGGACTTCCCTGCGAGATCCCCGAGGACGCCGTGGCATATCCCGTCTATCCTGAGAGATGCATTGCATTGCATGCTACCATACGTGCCTTAAACTGAGGGAGAGGGTCAATGGAGAAGTCCCGCAGATCTATCAGGTCTGTAGAGCACCCCCCCCCCCCTGTGCGTGCGAAAGGGTTGTGAGCCTATCGCAGTTCTGCAGCGCCTCGGGCCACGTCAGCGTTGAGGTTTCTAGAGAGACGCTCCGCAAACCAAAAAGGGGCGGGGCGAGAAGAATGATAAGGGCAAGTCTGCGTTTGTTATTCAGCGTCTGGATCCGCCCTCGCCATAGAGAGCTGGATGGTGATGCCCGAGGACTGCCGTCGGCGTGGACTTGGAACTGCTCCCTCGGCTCGGCGCGTCGGCGCGTGGCTCCGAGTGTCACTGTCGGTCGCTCCCCGTTCGGATACGGAAGTGCGTGCGCAGCGCCCCGGCTAAGGGCCGCCAGAGGGCCGCCAAAGGGCCGCCAGAGGGCCGCCAGAAGGCCGCCAGGGCCCCGCGGGTGATCGCTCAGTGGTGTCGTTCCTCCCCTCGAACAGAGCAGAACGAGCAGAGCCCAGGGACTGCCGACTGGTTCCGAAGAGCACTCTCCTATACCTTCCGTATAGCTCCGTCCTTGTCGCACTCATGGGGCAGCACCCCTTGAGCGCTCTATTCGGAATCAGTCTGCTGGATATAAGAAAAGCAATACTTTACCCTCGGAAAAAGAGGAAAGGGGGGGGGGGGTCGGTCTTGTGATGGACATCTCATTCCCTCGCGGCAGCATTGCACTGCATGTGCACGAGAGTACGAGAGTGGAAGGGAGGGAGGCGAAGGTCGCGTGCGCGAACTTTGGCGCCCGGTTTGCACGCCGCGTGTACTTTATGTGTAGCACTTGTCTGGTTTCCGCCCTCTCCCTCCACACCCCCTCATCATGCCCGTCGTCTCCCCTGAGGTTAACCCCGGGTAACTATTCGCATGCCGCGCCTTCAGCCCCCTCTGTCTCACCCGTCTCCTGGAGGGAGATTTTATTAATACACCCAACCCTCAACTCCAACCCAGACAAACCCCAGCACCGCACTTATCGAGAAATGATAATAATTGATCGCCCAAGTTAACTAAGATGGGCGCCTGAAAATAATAATGAACGACGATCAGGCCGGACTTAAACCTGCATTCACCCGCCACGAGAACGAGCGAAATAATATTAGAGAACCTTGGACCATCGGTACTGCGGCCTCAGGCAGGTGTAATCACGTAATCATGTCCTCGCCTACAATGTTCCTCAGCACGTACAAAATTAAATTAACGAGGCGCGGGGTGTGGATCCGCAACAAGAGGAGCAAGTGGCCCGTGACGGGGAAGGGCCGGCTGGCGTGCAGGCCTTAATGGTGCCCGGCCAGGTCCCACGTCGTCGGCTCCTCGTTAGCGAAAGCGGTTCCGTTCGTCGTTCGTCCCGAAAATGTCCCAGCCCAGCGAACAGAGCAGATTGGCCAGCAGCTGCGCTTGCTGCGCGCGCAGGCTGCGTCCCGCGGGATAGTCCTCCCCCTCTCGACCCGCGCCGCGTGGCCCGACGAGGTGGTCTAGCGTGGCGACGGCGGCCTAGGGCCAGGGCCTCGGGGAGAAAGCGCTCGAGCAGGAGCAGCAGCAGGGGCATGCCCGCGTCCGGCAGGGAGGAGGAGGCCACTGCGACATTGTACTTCACGGACTAAGATCTGTTCGATTAGCCACAGCAACGCACGATAGAGAGACAGGGTGTCTGTCTGGAGCCTCCAGGAAGCCCATTCTTACCAAAGGTCAAAGTGCAGCGGTCTATAGCCCTAGCTCTCCCCTACAAAAACCTGGGAGTAATAGGAGCACGCTTGTTAAGGACATTGCCCGTACTTCTGTCCCCAGTTTCGTGACTGCTGCACCTTGACATTTTGCGAAAATGGGTTTCGAGAAGTTACAGGACACAGTGTGGCCTGATAATGTAGGCGAAAATTGCCACAAATGCACCCTGCCGGCCCATTCTGTGCTGCAGCTCATTGAAGAGTTGCCGGTCCGTGTAATGTACTCGATCTAATGCAGATTATTATCGAAAAGTATAATAGTTACATTTACAGGACAGCAAATGATTGGCAGTGCAGGTTGTTGTGGCCCAGGGCGGTGACCAGCGTGGGGCGGGGGCGGGTGGTGCCGCCTGCTGGTCACGGGCGCACCGTGTGACGTCGAGCAAAACAAAAGGCGAGGAGCTGCACAGAGCCGCACTCTTACCCCCAGGGGCGGACGGACGCGGCCTCGGACGCGGCACAGGACGGCGGTGAAGAAACTCCGCGTCCTCCTGTCGGGCGGGCTGAGCCCTCGACTAACACCCTGTGGGAGGAGGGCAGCTGTCGCAAGTCCTGTCCGACAAGTCGAGAAGCCTCTCCTGGCCTGTGCGCCGTCGCCGTCGCCGTCAGGGGCTGCTGTCAGCGGCCGGGAGGTGCTGCAGCGGGTGCTGATGTACGCGACCTTGGAGGGGCGCGTCAGGACAGTGCGAGGCCAGCCAGAGGCCAGCCCGGCCCATGCAAGTCCCACTTTCTCTCGGGCCGAGCAAAACTAAGGCGATGTTTGATAAAGCCGGGACGTCCGCTGTGCGCTGCGCGCACGCTGCATCTCCCGGCCTGTCTAAACACATGCCCAGGACGGGGCGGGCGGGGCGGGGCGGGGCCCTCCTCGTCCGGGAACGCGTAAGCTGCTGTAATGTGGATGGCCATTGCATCCAGTAGTCCACCTCACAGGAACGCGGCGGCGGTGGTTCACCTGCGACCCCGCGGCGGTACCGCGCCGCCCTGCTTGTTGGGGCTAGAGGGGGCAGGCTTGGGCCGCGTTCCGATTCGTCTCCGATTGCGATTGCGGCCGCCGCAGTAGCTCCAGCCCGCGGCAGCACTGGCCGGCCCCGTTAGGCGCAGCCCGGCGGTGCAGCCAGCTCGCTCAGTCCGTTAATGAATTTCGCATCAGCCAATGGCGCTGGGTGAACAGTCGCGGCGCGGTGAGGCAGGGTACGGAACTGCCCAGCTCGGCTTCTGCAGCTCTCATGGCGCCTGATAGATAGGCAACATCTTGTCTGCCGTGCATGCGTGTACTGCTGGGTGGCCTACCCCAAGTCTCGCAGGCGCCTGGCTCCCGTAACATGACGCATAGATCGAAGGGGAAAAGGAAAACGGACGTACCTCCTAGACGATCCCATAGGATGCGACGACGCTAGTGTCAACCCCTCTTGTATTTCCCCTCGCTGCTACTCGCTGCATATAACCCACTGGCTGCCTGGCAGGCGAGAACGCGATCGTTTCCTTTATTGTGAATAACCCTGAGTGCTTCCGCAAGGTCCGCGCGCAGCACCGCTTTCCACTCTGATCAGCAGCCTGTTCAGAGGGGAAGATTAGGGGGAGGGGGAGCGCGTTGATGGTGGACTGGACACTCAACAATTTGATGGACGCCGAACTGGGTGACCGGCCGCAGGGCGCGGCAGAGCGGTGGGAAACTTTTGATTTGGACAGGTTCGCCTGATCGTGGAGCACGCTCTCGCGTCGCTCTCGCGCGTGATGTTGTGAGGCAGGTCCCACTGCTCGCCCGCTACGCCCCGCCACCTCGAAGTACCGCCGACTCGAAGGAGAAAGGCGTGTAAAGTGGCGGCGAACTGACTAGACACTGTTATTAGAACCCGAACCGGCCATTTTGGTGTTACAAATGGTTTGCAGAATAGCCGTTCTTAGGCGTACCACATTGTTCAGTTATTCGTATTAGAAAGGTCGGGATCAAAGATTACAAATCTCTTTATTTCATGAGGTTACTGCGGTAAACTTCAAGCGTCCCTCTGGGGGTATGCTGTGTCAGATGGACCCGCGGCTAAAACGTCCGATATGTCTCAGATTCAAACGGCAAAATACGCGGAAGCTCGGCGCCTGCGATATTCGGGGTAGGCCATCCCGCAGTACACGCATGCACTGCAGACACGCTGTTGCCTACCTAGCAGGCGCTCTGGAGCTTACTGCTCTGGCCGAAGTTGGCAGATTCCTGACGCTAAGCGACGGGCGTACTTTCCGGATGACCCCTTCAGCCAGCACCCTAATCGGGTGCAGTTGCAGTACACAATGCGGGAGCCATCTTAAACAGCTGACACGTCCACACTCCACAAGATTACATAATTGCACGAGCCTGGCCTTTTTTTTCAAAGAAAACGTGGAAAAGAAAGTATAAGGAGCGGGAGTTCTGTGCATAACGCCGCATGTCAGCGAGGAGCACGAGATTCCCACGCCCCCTCCCCTCCTCTCCGCTTCCTCGCCTCACCTGCTAAGGTGCGCTCCCCCCGCGTCGCGCGCCGTGTCTTGGCTGGTCCACGTCCTCCTCCCTCCACCCTCCTCCTCGACACGACCAACGTCGCAGAGCCAGCGGGTTAGTGCGGAGCCTGGCTGGCCCGGGAGGAGTGTCCTGTCCCGGCGCACGCAACGCGCCGCCCCGCGCAGCACCGCGCACTCCCACGCGCATCGGACGCCACCGCGGTCACGGGGGTGTTGTGGGTCTGACGTAAGCAGCGCGTGAGCGCGCCGCACTCGGCGGCTGCTGCCATGGCAGGCCAGATCGCGGGGCGCCACCAAGTCGTCGGGCGGGATCCCATAAAAATATATCAAGAATCTATCTTGAAAGCAGATGATACACAAATTTAAGAATAGGCATGTTTTCTAATTTTCTCTCATATTTAGGTGAGGTGTCACTTCTTTATGGCTGCATGTGCATGGCATATGCATGCATGTTTTTACTTCCAATTTTGTAATTTGGTGTACTAGCGGCGTTGATGAGATAAGGGCGGGGCAGAGCAGAGCGGCCGGAGTCGGTGGCCTAGTAAGGTGGCTGATTCACTCTGCGCACTTCTGTAGTTATGCTGTACCGCATGAACGAGTGCGGGCGGGTTGCCTATTCGATCGGCCCGCAAGGCGCCGTGGACAGGGGCGATAGGCGAGCCCGCCCGCACTCGTGCATGCGGTACAGTATAATAATTACAGAAGTGCGCAGCGTGAATCAGCCACCTGGTACTGTTGAACAGGGACGGGGCCTGCCCCCTGCCCTGTAGGGGAAGGGGCCTGAAGCCTGAAGCGCGACACTCGTACAGCCACTCACTCACTGATTCCCCTATAGCGCCAAATAAATTGTTTTCTGGTCTCCGCTTGGTTCACTGTCCTTATAGAGAGTAAAAGCAAGCTGACACCTTAACACTAGAACTACCGGAGGGGTCAAAATGACCCCTTTTGATTTTAAATTGCCAAATGAACTATCAAAATTTTTTTCTAACGACCCGTCACTTTTTGACTTTTCATGGGTCACCAAAATACGCTTTGACACGAAAAATCAGGCATGTGCGTCAATAACTTTAGGAGATATTATAACATATACCTCGCTCTACCGAAGGGGTCATTTTGACCCCCTGTATTAGTTTTCGAGGGCTTTGATGGTTTTAACGAGAGGTTTTTGAACTTAAACCTTGCTATTGTTGTTCTGTGTGGTAAGTATTGACTTCCGCTTGGTCGTGTGACAATTTTGAACCTCTATCAGCATAGGTAGGCAACCCGCACACCATAAAATCATGTTTTCCTTACATAATACTTGTGAGGCATTCGCAACGGTTCTGTCGTCCTGAAAACGCGTTCCATGGTCGAACAAAGGTTAAAAAGGTTGATAAATGGTCTATTACGACTGTTATTGCATGATATTTGTATACTGATTTATTCGCAGAACCAAAGTTTCAGAATTACTTACCGTATTTGCGGTGTTTACGGTTGTTGGTCAGCCTAAAATAAACACAGGCTATGCTGAAATGTTGAGAATTATTGTTTCTCATTGTAATCCTATGCAATTTACCCGAAACAAAACGAAAAATTGCGAAAAAATCTGTCAAACTTGTGAAAAATTGCATTTCCTGCTTTGCGGGTTGCCTACCTACCCCCACACAGGGACCCCCGTAGGTCCAAATACTGCATCAAGGGTCAAAAATATCGAAAATAAGAAGTTGTGTAACCAAAACCGCAGTCTTTGAACGGCTCAAACGGCAGAATACCACTTAGGGGTCAAAATGACCCCTCCGGTAGATCTAGGTATACGAAAATCCCGGTAGTTCTAGTGTTAAAGTTACTTATATGTTCTTTATGTTTAGTCAAAAGGTTTTTAAGGTATCGTCGCGGGTATCGTCTGCTAAAGAATATGCGTTAAAACGGCGAAAATAAAAATGGGCGTTAAAACGAAACCAGAGCGGGACTGGGGCGCGACCGGCAGGTAGGCAGGTCCGCGGGCGCTGGTGCTGGCGGTCTCGCGGTCTGCAGCAACGGACTCCGCGCCACCGCGGCTAAGAGTGATTGGTTCACGTGGAACGTGACATCCTTGTCCCAACGGCACCCGAAAGCAACATCAGATTCGAGCGCGCAAGGGGAAAAA
>NW_026267352.1:91101-92335 GCF_000697945.3 Frankliniella occidentalis | reverse complement strand
ATGCTATGCATTTAAAATAATGAAATTATAATAACATTTAGAGAAGTGCAGTCATCTGGCAGTGATAGCAACAGGAGAGCCTGCTCCCAAAGTGGATTGCTGCATTTTATAAACATAACATTGGTTTTGACTTTGTCTTAACTTTCTGAACAGGGAAATGTACTTTCCAGCTGCTGTTGTACGTGGAATAATGAATTTTTCACAGAACTCAGTGCGGTTGTCAGCCGCTTCACTGAGGCGGCCATATCTAAGGCTGCGCAAAAATGACAATACAAATGTGTAACAGTTGAAATCAGCTTCATTGTACCTAGATAAAAAGGAAGCAAATGTTAATAGATAGAAAACAAAGCCACATCACATATGTAATACCCTCAAACATAAAATCCTCTATCGCACCTCTCAGATGTCCAACAATCTTGTTGTGCTACATTTGATAAAGTACCATCCCAGTGATCACTCCATGGGCCTGCTGCTCCGTCCAAGACTAAACATTGTTTCCAAAGTTGAGCATCTGCACACTGAAGACCACCACGGTCAAACTCCACAACCATCCCTTTGGAATCAGTTACACCTATGTGCAGATCTTTTGAATTGAAATAGTCACTGGAAATTATAAAAGTGATTAGTACCACGAGATAACAGGCAACTAAGACTTCGGTGATTAAGATTTCAACTTACTTGAGAAAGTCCCCTGTTGTGGGCTTTATGACAATAGAGCATGGGTGCTGTGTTGCTCGTACAAAAGGATAAGGAACACTGCAAAAAAAGATTTTAAAGAAATTTAAGACTAATTTAAGGAAGAATTGGGATATCAGAATAAATGTTTGATCGGAATTTAATTAGCAACAGAGCAATGGAAGAACAAGAAACCCCTAGAATCACTATTTGTTTTGGTGAAGTAAAAGGCAAAGATTGCTTGCATAGCATGAAAATAGGTACCAAAAAAAGTGTTTGACTTTCTAAAGGGTCTCTGGTGTTTTCACTTCTCACCTTTGTCATAAAAACTAGCCCATTTTAACAACTAGCCTATTTTAACGACTAGCCTATTTTAACAACTAGCATATTTTTATTTACCGAAAAGGGAGCAACCGGAAATTGACAGTGGCAAGAGGAGCTCCACACACTGGACATTGAAGAGGGGTAGTTCAAAACAAAATATATTGACAGGTCCACAGTGTTGAAAGCACAGAATGCCTGGATCAGTGTCCATTTTTTTTTACCAAACTCCTCTCAA
>NW_026267352.1:90780-91051 GCF_000697945.3 Frankliniella occidentalis | reverse complement strand
GGCTTCTTTGGAGCGGTGCACTTTGCTCGGATGACTCACCTCCGCTCTCCACTCACACTCTCTTTCTCTCTCACACACACACACACGCTCGTGCACCACTGTATCCTCTCTGCTGGTCGCGCGGCTGCGCAGCACCGTTACGGGCTGCCGCAAACTGCTCGCCGAAGCTGCGCCTCCTGCCTCCAGCCCGAGGGGGCCGCCACTCCTGAAATCATGTGTACGCCCTCCCTGAAATCCTCCCGAAATCATTTGGAATCCACCTGCAATCATG
>NW_026267352.1:90474-90629 GCF_000697945.3 Frankliniella occidentalis | reverse complement strand
TGATACACATGGGATTGCACTTATAGTTGGAATGTTGATCACGCTTTCTACAGTTTCCAGAGTGTAAGACATTTTTTACATGCGAAGTGCGAAGTGCACACACTGCCGTTGTCACCTGCAAAAACATAGCTCTCGCACTTAAATAAAATGAGCAC
>NW_026267352.1:86791-89286 GCF_000697945.3 Frankliniella occidentalis | reverse complement strand
GTGGACCACATCGAGCGTGAGTTACGCAAAGCAAAGCAAACCGCGTACTACTGGTGCTGGCCGGTCTCCGCTCTCTAACTGCCTTAAGAAACAGTTCAGGGCAATGGGCAAAAAAAAATTGCCACATCGTAAATCAGGTGAAAATAGGGCTCTCTCTCTTCTAGAGTCCTGCCTTGATTGAAGATGACACTGAAGCGGTAGTATTTTCGTCTGCAATATCAGCCACGAACGTGAGTGCCGCCGCAGACAAGGGGAATAGGTATACCAGCAAGCATGCAGGCGTGGCGTGCGGGCGAGTTGCCTTCGGATCCATCGCAGTGACAATAGGCAAGCCCGCATGCACACCTTCATGCTGGCTTGTTTACCCGGGTCAGTCAGAGGTCCTGGCTCACGCCTGGCTCACCCCTGGCTACCCCTGGCTCACCCCTGGCTCACCCCTGACTCACCCCTAGCTCACCCCTGGCTCACCCCTGGCCCTGGCTCGCCGATCGCCCCTGGCCTAATTTCATTACAATAGACTTTACATCAGTTAGAACGCATGGCAATAACGTCATACACTAAAGAGCGTCTAACAGAGTTTGGCATAGGCGTCACACAGAAAAGCATGCGCTGTCAGGCATTCCTGTATACTCTTGAAACTCAAGTGTGATACAGTCCAACAGTTATCAGCTCAAAACCATGTGTATCACAGTTAAAACTCTAGTACCATACGTGTACCACACTTCGAAGTGTAGTACCACACATGCAGTATGAGCATGCACTTTTAAGCGTAGTACATGTGGTGTGGTACTGCATTTGGAAGTGTGATATACATGAATGGTACAACAGTTTTAACTTTGATACACATGGGATTGCACTTATAGTTGGAATGTTGATCACGCTTTCTACAGTTTCCAGAGTGTAAGACATTTTTTTACATGCGAAGTGCGAAGTGCACACACTGCCGTTGTCACCTGCAAAAACATAGCTCTCGCACTTAAATAAAATGAGCACTGGCTTCTTTGGAGCGGTGCACTTTGCTCGGATGACTCACCTCCGCTGTCCACTCACACTCTCTCTCTCTCTCTCACACACACACTCGTGCACCACTGTATCCTCTCTGCTGGTCGCGCGGCTGCACAGCACCGTTACGGGCTGCCGCAAACTGCTCGCCGAAGCTGTGCCTCCTGCCTCCAGCCTCGACTGGACGCGACTGGCCGGGCGCTGGAGCTGGCCGCCTGGACAGCGCGGCGCCGCCGGGCGCTGGACTCGCAACAGCGTGGCGTGGCGCGGCAAACCTGACCTGCCTGTGGCTGCGGGGTGGGGCGCGACTGATCGCGGCTCACTACCGCCGTTGCCCTCCCCCTCCCCCTCCCCCTCTGGGCGCGACCAGCGCGACGCACTGAATGAGCGCGCGCTGCTCTGCTCGAGGCGCTTGGCGGGCGGCGCGGCAAGTGCAACGGTCTCTTGCTTCACGGCTGATCAGCCTGGCGTGGGTAAGGCCGAATCGACACCTGATCGAGACACGTCGGCCGCCCTCGCGCTCGCCCTCGCGGCCCTCGCGGCCGTGGCGTCATCCCCCGCCGCGTTGCCTCACGACGGCTGACCAGAGCCGCGCGTCGCTCTCCGATTCAGCGGAGGCCCTGCTGCCACCACCGCTGCTGCTCCTCCACACGACCGCAATAGACACGGACTCAGTTTTTAGAGAGTCTCCTAGAGACTGTCTCTACCAGAGGGAAAAGCCCCTCTCCCTCCTCACTCTGTATAGCCCATGCAGCCTATAATTAATGTGTGCACGCCGCCGGACAAAAGAGGGGCGTTGCGCGTCGTGCGGGGAGGACATCGGTTTCAATGGCCGAGTTAGCTGCTCTCGGTGTAGTCCCGCGCGCAGGACGAGGAGGAGGAGGGTCGTCAGGGGTCGGTGCAGCTAGATTGTCCGACCCATTTTTCTCCGACCTGGCGATTTTTCCCAAATCCCAAAGTGCTGTCCGACCTAGGCCTAGGTTTTGTCCGACCTATTTTTCTCCGACCTCGTCCATATGCTGAAATTTGGAAATACGTGGCTCCTGCAGTTATACTTTACCGCACGTTTGGTTTTCCTACCTCTGGGGGCCGTAGCGCCTAACGGGCATTGCAGGTAGGCAACACGCACACGCACGCCTGCGTGCGGTACAGCATAACCACGACGACTGGTTCGCCTACCCCAGGGGTGGCCGGAGCGCCTTACGGGCAATGCGGCAGTGTTGCACTAAGCTTTTGACGTTAATCACCCCCGTGCAACCGGCAGTTAAAATACCTCTTAGAGCCGGCGGATTCATTTTACCTGCAAAATTATCAAACCTGAAAAAAATGTGGGCCCTACCCACCCCGCTTTGACACGGGGACCCGCCTGTTTAACTTCGGAGTTCGGTATGGGATCCGGTGTTTTCAGGCACCCAGCTGAGGGCCGGGTTTCTTGACTATCTCGCTCACACCGGAGTTTACAGCCATCGACTAGGTTCCCACCAGTCCGCTTG
>NW_026267352.1:83222-83576 GCF_000697945.3 Frankliniella occidentalis | reverse complement strand
CCTCCCTCCGTCCCTCCCTCCCTCCGTCCCTCCGTCCCTCCGTCCCTCCCTCCTCACCGGTTCCCCTTCAGACACGGCGGGGTAGACCACCCGCCCAACTGGGAAGCACTGCGCAAGAATTTGCCTAATTCACAGGCGCCGTCTTCCTTTCCAAATCCCCTCACCGTGCACCATCACAGTAACATTTTAAAAGGAGGAATCCAATAGAGTTTTTAATGTTCAGTGCGGTCGCCGTCCGCAGTTTGGCAAGGCATACTGAAAGTAAAAGTTTGTAAAACCTTGTAACAAGGCGGGTATAGTGTTTTGCGGCCGACGAAGTGGCACATTGGGGGTGGGGGTGGGGGCAGAAAAGGG
>NW_026267352.1:72118-80822 GCF_000697945.3 Frankliniella occidentalis | reverse complement strand
CCTGCGGGGTGCACCGGGGGCTCGGTGCGTGACTTGTCTGCGATGTTGTGGGCGGCAGGACGCCATGTCTGATGGCCCGGTGGCCGGCACCTGGTGCGGCACTCGGCGCGGCGCCCATGGGCCCGGGGGCCCTCCTGGCCCTCCAGCTGGCCTCGCTGCTGCTGTTGCTGCAGCCGCAGGCCGAGGCGGGATTCGCCTGCCTCAGCAGCCCCTGCGTCTACGGCATATGCATGGACGACCTCAACAGGTCAGTTCTAACACGAAACACATGGATGTCCCCGGGTCATGTTTTTTTTTTTTTGCGCTTTATTTCAACTTGTGAATAACAGTGTTTGAGAAACCATGGACCTTTTCTAAGAACCTAGTGGCTGTTTGTGATTTTTGTTGGTGTCTGCCACGGCTCACGTCTGGCAGCTCGTTTACTTGTTACTGCATCGACGGCTACACGGGTGCGCTGTGTCAGACCAACTGGGACGAGTGCTGGTCCTCGCCGTGCCTCAACGGGGGTAGCTGCGTGGACGGAGTGGCCTCCTTCAACTGCACCTGCCCCGACGGCTTCGTGGGTGAGTAGTGACTGACTGCCCGGGCCGGGCTGTGACAGGTCAATGGGCATCGACGGAGCACCGCGCGTTCCACTATACCGGTGACGTGTTGCGCAGGCGAGCTGTGCGAGCTGGACGTCAACGAGTGCCTCTCCAACCCGTGCCTCAACAACGCCACCTGCCTGGATGGCCCCAATGGCTACGCGTGCCTGTGCCCGCCGGGCTACTCCGGCGAGCGCTGCGACCTGGACGTGGCCGTGTGTAACGTCACGGCCGAGGCCCGCTGCAGCAACGGCGGTGCCTGCCAGGAGGGCCGCGGCATGGACTTCTCGTGCGTGTGCCTGCCGGGTGAGTGCGGGTTGGGCGCTCAGCGGCCGCGGCTCACCCTGAGAGCGGGATTCTGTGAAGTTTGTGGAAAGTAGTGGACACAACTAAACCCAGTGGCATTGCTGTCGAAGGCTGGACCGGGCCGCTGTGCGAGGAGCCCGTCAACGAGTGCGAGTCCTCGCCCTGCCACCACGGCGGCGTCTGTGTCGACCTGCACGCCGGCTACGCCTGTGCTTGCCTGTTCGGTGGGTAGACCTCCTTGTCAGTTACTCTCTGGCGAGTGCCGACGGTCGAAACGAGACGGGTGACGCTGGTGTGCGGTCCTCAGGGTACACGGGCAAGCACTGCGAGCAGGAGCTGGAGCCGTGCGCCAAGAACTCGTGCCTCAACGGGGCGCTGTGCCTGCTGGAGGACGGCGACGACGTCTGCTACTGCGTGCCAGACTTCCACGGCGACCGCTGCCAGCTGCAGTACGACGAGTGCCGGCGCGGACCGGGGTGAGTTCGACCACCCGGAAAACTGTGTTCTTATTTCTGGCACGAGAACACGGTAAACCTCACTTTTTGCGCCTTCTCGGACGTACTCGTACTTAGCAGGGATGCCTGCACGCCCACTTTGACTGCTTTTAACCACAGCTGCCGCAACGGCGGGACTTGCATCGACGGCGTGGACGAGTTTTCGTGCTCGTGTCCCTCCGGGCTGAGCGGCTCCCAGTGCGAGTGCGTGGCTCAGCTGGACGGGCTGCTCAACTGCTCGGAGGCCGCGCGGCCGCCGGCCCCCGCTGGCCCTGGCACGACGCCGACGCCGCTCACAACAAGCACCAGGAGACCGGCCAGCGCGACGACGTTCCGACCAGCTTCCACGTCCACGCGGAGGCCGCGGACAACGACCGCCTCCGTGCCTATCAAACCAGCATGGACGACGACCACCGCGATCATGCTCACCCCGACAGTCACAACGACCACGCGGCGCACACCAAGACCAGGTCCACGGCCATGGACGAAGCCGATCACCACGACGCGAACGGCCGGACCCCCGACGTCGTCGACCGCATTTTATCTCACGTCCACGACCGGTGCCGACCTCAGCCCGACGTTCTCCACCTTCAGTGGCGACGAGAGCTTCACAACCGCGGTTGCCACAGTCGAGTTCCCGCGTACGAACGCCACAGCCTTCACGTACACGCCGGTCTCCACCACAGCAGTGGACTTCCAAGCGAGGACAGCCTCAGACGCGGGCACAACCCCGGCCTGGGCGACGTCCACGTCCGAATGGGTGACCACGACGAGCGTGCCCGTGGCGCTCACGTCCATGGGAGCAGCCAGCGACGTGACGGACGCCGAGCCGCCGCCCTCTGCAGCGACCAGCGAATCTCCCTCCAGGTCAACGTCCGTGTCCGAAGACGGCGCCGTAACAGACCACGTTCACGTGGAAGGCTCTGCGACTGACGGGGGTGTGGGTGATGGAGCGCTCGGGGCCTCCACACGTCCCGGGGAGGAGGTCGGGCCGGTAACGCCAGTGTCAGAGGCAAGTGCGTCGACGACTGTCGGGGGTAGCCCGGGGGCGCCGGCGGTTTCGGCAGTGCCCGCCACCAGGGACCCCAAATCCTTCCCCGTTGCCACGAGCACGTCAAACACAACGGCAACAGCCATGACACCGCATGCCCAACGTGGGGGAGCGGACAAGGCCGGCTCGGACGTGACGGTCACGGTCAGCCCCCATCCCCTTCCGGACGTGACGCCTAGCGTCACCGAGACCTTTACCCGTGTCGTCACGCACGGCGCAACCGAGGGGGCCACCCTGCCGACAGCCGACGCCGAGTCTACAAGCGAGGGACCGGTCCAGCCGACAAGCCTCACGACGCCCACTAACGTTAGGCTGACGACGGCCCCAGCAGGAGTCGCTTCACCTGACTTTCTGTGGACGACCTTCCCCCCTACGACGACCCCGGATGCGGTGCCGGGTACAGTGACCTTGCCGGGTGTGACGGTGACGATGGCCACGACGGAGCCTGCCGACGAAGAGGGTTTGAGCACCACCGAGTCCCCCGAAGGCAACATGACGGACTGCAGCGAGACACCCTGCCTCCACGGGGCCACCTGTGAGAACACCCCCGACGGCATCAAGGTAACGTCCAGTCCCTTCCCGAACACCCCGTTGGCCACATTCGGCTGGCTAAGCCACCACCCTGCTTACAGTGCCTGTGCGCGTTCGGCTGGTCCGGCCCGCGCTGCGCCGTGGAGGTGCGCGTCACGTCGGCGGCCTTTGCGGGACACTCGTTTCTGGTGCATCGCCTACCCGGTGACCTCGGCGGCGTCCTCGGCTCGCGGGTGGCGGTGCGCGCGCGCACTCTCGCACCCTCCGGGCTGCTCCTGCACGCCTCCCTGGCACCCGAAATCTACGTCACTCTGTACCTAGAGGACGGACTGCTCAAGTTCCAGTTCTCGTGCGGCGTGCAGACCATGGTCTTCAGTGAGGTGCAGCACCGCGTCAACAACGGCTTCGACCTGCACATCGCAGCCTCGTGAGTTCAGAGAGAAACAAAACAAGTGTCGGGCACGGTCTGTCAGAAGTGTCCCTCCGAGGCCGTGCCCCCTGTGACGAGGCCGTGCACACGCTGTTGCAGGTTGGAGGTGCTGCCCCTTCGCGGAGCGATGCGCCCGTGCGCGGCGGCTCTGCACGTCAACCACTCTCTGGCCATGAGCGGCGAGCAGCAGTCCGTGGAGCCCCAGGGGGGCCCCGGTGGGGGCGGTGCCGCTGCCCAGGGCCGGAACCACAGCGCGCTGCTCTACCTGGGCGGGCTGCCCGGTATTGGGCACCACCTGCGCCCAGACCACACCGACGACGCCCCTCTGCCCGGCGGCCTGGTGGGCTGCATGCTGGGGCTGGAGGTAAGGGCTGGAAGAGGTGGGCGGGGCAGGGCGTTGAGGTTGGCGGTTTAGTTGAGCAGAGCAGGCGGGCTTCACCACCCAATGCGACCCAGTGCTCAAGAAAGAGCAGCACATCAGTGGACCATCAAGGTCTCCATCGCGAAGAACGACGAGCCGGTTTAAATGGCGAGTTTGCGTTTCACTGGTTGTAGACTGGAGGGAGAATCCGAACTGGTTCTTTAGGTACTCAGGGGAAGTAGCAGCACATAGTTGGCCAATAAGATATTTTACGAATAAGAAGAACAGAAGGAATCCCGGGTTTTGATACATAACAAGCCGCGCAGGTCACTGGCGCGTAACGACACGGTTTCTCGTGTACCAGATTTTTTTGGTTCTCAGCTTTGAAATGATATAGAACAGTTGTGACTTCTTTTCAGTTTTAGTGGAGATACGCGAGAAACCGTGCGCTTGTTTATGGCTTTGTTGTGGTCCGGGAGCAGACGTCGGCCGGGATTCCTCCTGTTCTTCTTATTCGTATAATACCTCATTACCTAGCCAGTCAGTCGTCAGTTTACACAAGCAGGGTATGGAAAAAATCCGAGAACCAAGTGCTCTGCTAGACCGCCAGCCCCCCGCTTGGAGCGCCTGCTAGGTAGGCAACACGAGTACACACGCATTGTACTGCTGGCCTACCTTGCCCCTGCCGCCCCTCAGCCTCAACCCGATTACGCCGATCACGCCGCACGTACGTACGCAACTAAGCCTCGCTCCAAACTTTCCGCAGGTGGACGATGGTCCTCGGCGCATTTTCGACGACGCCGTCAGCGGCTCCGAGGTGACGGAGTGCGCGGCGCTCGCCTGCCTGTCGGCGCCCTGCCAGAGTGGCGGCACCTGCGTACAGAACGGCCAGGACTGGGACTGTCTGTGTCCCTCCGGGTAAGTACGGGCCTGGCCCTGGGGGCCCTGGAGGCCCTGGAGGCCCTGGAGGCCCTGGAGGCCCTGCAACTCGACACGACCCACGGCCCGCTCTGCAAACCGCCCCTCGCTCTCGCTGCCCGCGATCCGTTTCCGCGTGACGTAGCAAGTGGCGCCAATTGAGAGTCGAGGCGCGCTGACCTACTGATCTTCTTTCTCTCTCTCTCCCTCGTCGACCGTCAGGTATGTGGGCAGGACCTGCGAGATCTCCGTCTGTCGGAACAACCCCTGCAGGTTCGGCGGTACATGCGTCCCCTACCCAGCCAGCGGCTTCCTGTGTCTGTGCCCACTCGGCAAGCACGGCATGTTCTGCGAGTCAGGCAAGTACCAATTCACAATGCCAGTACCTAGTACTATACTCACACTCCGGAGCCATGAGTCAGGGGTCATGCGACTAGCATGTACAGATTAATCTATCCGAGAAAGTTAACGAAAAATTCTGTGCGAATAATTGACTCATTCAGAGAGCAGGTCAATAAACCCTTCGGTACTCGTTGGGCTGAGCACGGCTCGTGCAGGTGAAAAACAACATGAGCTCGATTTAGGCCGTGTTGGGTGCTGTTCAAATCCGTGACGGCCAAGGCACGCGTGCGCTCTCGTGTGCGTAGCGGAGCAGAACGGACTCCGTGCCCGCGACGCACACGAGGGAGGTGGGACATGCGGGAGCGCGAGCGCCGTAGAGCCGTGCGTCATCGCCGTTTCGTTTCTCGGCCCGCAGACCTGGAGGTGGCCCAGCTGTCCTTCTCGCCGTCGGTGGCGGGACTGTCGTCCTTTGCCGCCTACGCGCTCCCAGTGTCGGTGGAGAGCGCCATGGAGCTGCGCTTCCGCTTCGTGCCCGCCACCCAGGACCAGGTGGGGCTGATGCTGTTCCTCGGCCAGGACGGCCCGCACGACGCCTCCTCGGACCACCTCGCCGTCAGCTTCATCAAGGGCTACGTCGTGCTGACGTGGAACCTGGGCTCGGGGCCGCGGCGCATCTTCACGCCGCGGCCGCTGGAGCCCCGCGGCCAGCGGCCGCACTCGGTGCGCGTGGGCCGCGCGGGCGCCGCCGCCTGGCTGGTCGCCGACGGCATGGCCAACGTGACGGGCACCTCCCCGGGGCCCCTCAGCCAGCTCAACACCGCCCCCTGGCTGTACCTGGGTGAGTCTGCGTTGCGGTGGCGAGTTGGGTGCGTGGCGAACGCGTGTGGGACGGGGAGAGGAAGGTGGGGGCGCTCCGGGCCGGCCGCGGCCATGAGCCACTTCATGAGATCATGTCGAGCGGTGAGCTATGCGCTCTGATTGCCGGTGGTCGCCCGCGGCGCCGCACGGGGGCGGGTCGACGACCCGCACGCGCACGCACTCCGTATTGATCACCGGCCGGCGCCCCGCCGCCCCGCCCGGCCCGCCCCGCCCCGCCCTGACACACTTGTTATCAAGCGGAAGGCGACCGTCAAGCCGTCGCCGGCCGTAAGAAGGGGGCATAGCGCAGAGGATCAATGATACGCGGAGGGCGGCGGCCCGCCCTCACCGTCCTCGTGAACGTCTTTCTTCCTGTCCGCAGGTGGCCACGACGCCGTCAACTTCTCGGGCCTCCCCCACGACCTGCCGCTGCACAGCGGCTTCGCCGGCTGCCTGCTCGACGTGGAAGTGGTGTCCGGGGCGGGGCCGTCGCGCGTGTCCGTGGCCCTGGAGCGCACGCGGCCGGCGGCCGGCCGGGCCGTGGGGCAGTGCGGCACGACGCTGTGCCACGCGCGCGCGTGCCAGCACCGCGCCGCGTGCCTGCACCACGCCGCCACCTTCTCGTGCCTGTGCCCGGACGGCTGGTTCGGCCCCGTGTGCGCGCAGCGCTTCAACCCGTGCGACTCCAGCCGGCACAACTGCAGCGCCGGCTCCACGTGTGTGCCGCTCAGGGAGGGTTACGAGTGCGACTGCCCGTTCGGTCGCTCAGGCCGCTACTGCGAGAAAGGTCAGGGATCAGGGTCCGCTTCACGTAAGCTCCAGCTGCCCAGCCGCACTCAGCATGCCCTCCCCCTGCCCACAGAGGAGGCCGTGTCCGACGTGCTGCTGAGCGGCAGGCGCTCCTTCCTGTCGCTGGGCGCGGTGGACCTGCAGCGCGCACAGTCCTGCGTGGGCCTGGAGGTACGGCCGCTGGCGGACGACGGGCTACTCTTGCACGCGGGTCACGCGGCGCCGCGCGCGCCCAGCCTGGCGCTCGTGCTGCGCGGCGGGCTGCTCGAGGCGCGCCTCGCCACGGGCGTGCCCGCGCGCCGGTCGGCCCTCGTGACGGTGCGGTCCCGGCGCGTGCTCGCCCGCGACGACTGGCACCGCGTGCGCGTGTGCCGCTACGGCCGCCGCCTGTTCCTCTGGGTGGACGGCGACGCGCACAGCGCCGCGCTGCGGCCCACGCACCGCCTGCCGCCCGCGGGCGCGCCGCTGTTCGTGGGCGGCGCCCCGGACCTGGCGGCGCTGCCCTGGCTGCTGGGCGGCGGCGCCGCGGGGGCCGTGCCTCTGCGGGGCTGCGTCCGCGGCCTCAGCGTCAACTGGCGCGCCGCCCCGCTGGACGCGGCCCACGTGCTCGAGGCCCGCAACGTGGCCGACTGCGACGGCACGGCGTGCGGCGGGGACGTGTGCCAGCACGGCGGCTCCTGCTGGCTCGGCGACCAGGGTGACGCGTACTGCACGTGCGCCCGCGGCTACAGCGGCCGCCACTGCGAGCACCAGCTGGCGTGCGACGCGGCCCTGGCCGGGCGCGGCGCGGCCCCCGCGACGCAGCCCTGCAGGAACAGGGGCCGGTGCGTCGGCGCGCGCTGCCACTGCCCCGCCGGCTGGGGCGGCGCGTTTTGCGAAGATGGTAGGTGGCCGTTGGCTCAGCCTTGATCAAGAGAAAACGGGAGTACTGATCTGGTGTTTGAATTGGCTGTCTCTGTGGTCCTGGCAGAGGTGGCCGTCGGCACGCCGCACTTTGGCGGCGAGGGCTACCTGCTCGTGGACCGCGACGCCTCCAGGCCGCGGCACGCCGACGCCGACGTTGAGGAGTTCGCGGTGGGCGGCCGGATGCGGGAGGGAGAGCGGAGAGACATCAGCTTCCTGTATCTCAACTTCTCGACGACGCAGGAGAACGGGATGATCTTGTGGTCGGCCAAGGTGCGTCCGGAACTGGAACGGTTCTTCGCGAGCCCGCAATGGTTTCTATACAGTTCATGCGTGTACCCGTCACACTTGCGCTTGCAGGACGAGGAAGTGGTGGGCGTGGGCGTGGAGGCTGGCCGCCTCAAGGTGGTGTGGGGATGGCGCGGCGCCGGGCTCTTCGTCGCCCTGGTGCCCGGCCCCGCTGTGTCCGATGGCGCCTGGCACGACCTCGCCCTGTCTTTCGGGCCCAACGTCACAATGTGGACTGACGCCAGCCCGGAGCCCGTCCACAGAGCTGCAGCGCTCGCCCGCCCCGTGTCCTCGGGGGGAGTCCTTTACGTCGGTATGTGAATGGGCTGCCATCGTGAACCGCAACGAATGTGGCCTTTAATAATAATTACATTTTGTCCCCTTAGGAGGCTTTCCGGGGAACAAGTCTGTGGTGATGGAGACTAGAGGCGTATTTAACATGCCGTTCAGTGGCTGCCTGCAACAGGTGTCCTGGAACCAGGACTCGAGTGTGACTGACTTCACAGGATACCAAGGGGAGAATGTGGGAAGTTGTGAGCTCTTTGAACCATGATCATGTCTATGGTAGAGCAGATATAGAATGAACTGTAAAACTAAATGTAGGTATTATTGTACTAGAGATCTCTTGAGGGGCTTCCCCAGCTGGAGAGCCCAGATGAAGGATTGGGGGGAGGTTTTTAAATGTTTCGCATCGAAACGAAATTATTTTAGAAGTGACAATTTTTATGTTGAGTTTCTGTTTTTCTGAGTTTAAAGTGTGATTTTCTTTGTTGAAAAAGTCCTGTCCTTGGTTAGGAGCATGTGTAGACATGAAAACCCTGTAATGTTTGAGATTATTTTAGTTTAAGT
>NW_026267352.1:71475-72068 GCF_000697945.3 Frankliniella occidentalis | reverse complement strand
TGTGTGTGTGTGTGATACTGCATAGGGGCGCGTAAGCGATAAGTTATGAACGAAGTAGCTTCGGGCCCGTGGGGCGGGGCGGGGCGGGCGGGGCAGACGACTGCGTGGGAGGCTCAGCTGGTGGTGGCCCCAGGCCTCACCCGAGAGGGCCAATGACCGGCCAGGCCCAACTACAAGTATTTCGTGCAAAAGTATGCCCCCACCTGGAGGGAGAGAGTAAAAGGACAGCTCGCAACATTGTATTACACGATCATCTACTTATGGTGGTGCGGGCGAATGATTATTTTGTCAGTGCTTTCAACCGTATTTGCCCCAGTTCGGTTCGGTTCGGTTCTTGCCTAGTTTTCGCTCATGCGACCAAGATTGCGATCGCGATCACTCGGGCTCGAACTTACTCCAGTTTCGAAGTAATCTGGCACAAAGACCCGTAACGACGGCAGTTACGGGAAAACGTTATCCGTGTCCGCACCACCGTCTAGGCGTGTGCCATGGTTGTCATACTCCTTCATGTGCGTGCCGCTTTTGCGTCGTGAGTGAGAGGGAGAGAGGGATTGATTGATTGATTGATTGATTGATTGATTGATTGATTGATT
>NW_026267352.1:52877-61745 GCF_000697945.3 Frankliniella occidentalis | reverse complement strand
GTCTACAAAATGATGTTGTCCAGCACATTGATTAGGAACCATATGTGATTTCTTACAAGTACTTTGATTGTGTCATGGAAAAAGACAGTTAAAATCAATAAGCAGGGAAAGCACACCAATACTTGATTATGCTGAAGTGTGTGACATCAAAACGGAAGACTGAGTTGCCACAATCACTATCACAGTGGACAATCGCAGTTGGACTTAATCAATGTAAGCTGGCCATTAGCGAGAAAAATATGAAAATATATGTCAGGCACGTTAAAATACAAACATCTCACAGCTAATAACTGACACATGCATATCAATGCTATAAATATGAAATTACATACAGTGGTCAGATCACACAAAATTGTTTCATTTTTTTTTTTCCAACACTTACAGAAGTGCACTTAGAAAGTAACATTATAGAAAACTGTTTAAGAAACCACAACTTTTCTTTTTTAAAAATGCCAGTTTCAGAAAAACAATGCAGTTGATAGACAAAATTATCGTTAAGTGAATAGTAAGTACAATTCATTTGAACTTGAGACCACATACCATTGACATTGACCAACATGATTTTTTTATTTAACATTCACAATGTTAAGATTAAAACTGTTAAAATATAATAGAGCTATACTTGACCCTATATATCTAAACCTAGAAAAGGTCCTGAGTCAGAACTGCCTCTACCACATCTGGCTAAATAGTGCCATGAGGTAATTTAAATAAATAGAAGCTGATGTGAAAAAGTGTATAGGTTGCTGAAAAACCATCGACTGCACACACAGTAATATTTGAGATACATTTGTACCTCAAAAAACCAATCACACAAGATCTACAATAATTTAGAAGAATTAGTTCCACTTCATACTTAACTTGATTTAAAGCTCTTTGACACTTACAAACTAATAGTATTAAACGATTAGATAACATTATTACAATCATGAAAGGTTGGATAGCTCGACACGGTCCATAATTCGGCGCAGTAAAAATAGACAATTATTAAGAAACAACACAGCAGAAAGCAATATTTAAGAGCTGCTTTTCCTACATTTTGCAGACAGAACCCTTAAATTAAAATGTAATATCATCAGCAACTTGAAAATCCCTGCTCCGGTCATTACAATAATTATTTCCCTAATTCATTTGAGCCCCAATAAAAATTGGTACACAAATTAAAACCAGGTTAGCCTATACCTTAAATTTGTACAATTTTGGGGTTAAAATATATAAAATAGTTGTATCTGTCAAGATAGGAGTGGCAGGAGAGTTAAAAAAAAAGAGCTTTGTCTTTCCTGCCCCTCGTGAGAACAACATACAATCTGAGATAAAATAGCAAATGTCTCTGTAAAACGCCACCAAAATACTGAGCAATTGCACTAAAGTAAATAATTCACAATTTCACTATCTCCTTTATTCCTTAATTAGATTAGATTAGATTAACTTTTAGTTACTGTATTTTTCACTATCAACCATAAGGTGACCAACAACTCTACATTAAGGCTAAATTATTGAAACCATCCAAGTGACACAAGCTAGTCTACCGCACTTAGGAATAAATTCATCAACTTCAAAACATTCTTCTAAAAAATACTGAATACAAGTAAGGCAGTCCACTCTAAGAGTACACTTTTAAAGTATGAATAGTAATAGTAATAAATATTGATGTACTGTCTTCTATGCCTTTACCAAGAGGGATAGATATAAAACCTATAATTTGTGTCTACTAATTGAAGAAAAAGTAACAAGATGGGAAACAAGCCACTTGCAAGATGGATCATTCATTAGCAGAAAGTGTCGGCTTTGACCATGTCATAGAATTATCGGAATTGTTTGACGATGCTGTGGCACCAGAAGAGCCGGACCGGCCGGGGTTATTAACAGAGCTTCCATTCGGAACTCCATTAGAAGGCCACATAGCTGATGATGATGACATGTTCGACATTGATGATATAGTAGAGTCCAAGTCCCGCTTGAACTTCTGCAACATAAAAATAAATCACTTAACTACTAGGTCAAAACAACTATGCACAACCTCAACACAACTTAAGTAATTTTGAGCTCACAAAACTTAAAAATACACTACAAGTATGAAAAGCAACGTGTCCGAAAGTAGCCATGCTTTAATCGAATATTTTCTGTGCACTTATGCAACAAATTACTTATCTAAGAATACACATGAAGTGATATGGTGTTTGTCCCTGATGAGTTTAATACAATACCTACATGCTATTCTTACCTGCTGTGTTGATTGGTCGACACACGAGATCATAGAAAATGTATGTTGTAGTTTATAATTGATTTAAAAATATATGATTTATTGAGTTTAAGAAGCCTACTCGAGTAGGCAATAGGTCTCACTTGACGACGGATCAAATTAGAGAGCAGGTCTTATGATCAGGCAATCAAACTCACCTTCTTAATCATCCCTCCGACCGGTGAAGAGGGTCTGATACTCGGACTTGACTCACCCCATTGCTTTGCTGATGAGCTGCCATATCAGGCAAATCTAGTGATGCATCTGATGCAATTTTACGAATTTCTTTCTGGGATCGGGCTTCAACAAGAAAGATGCTTTCTTTTACTTCTTTTGAGTTGTACTGATCCATCCTGGTTGACAGAAGACAGAATATTATGAGAATTGTAGAGAGTCGTATAAATTAGGAACACAATTTCAATACATACTTATCATAAATAACTGCATGTAACCCTAGCTCTTTCAAATGTTTGATTGTAGATGCGTCATTGTTGTCATCACCCCAACAGAAAATAACTAAGCCTGCGTCTTTTGCCATCTTCACCTGAGATACATCTCTCAAAATTTCTTCAGTATGAACATTTATGCCCTAAAAAATAGAGAGAACTTTTTAGATCTAAAAGGTCAAGTAGTTTGAGTATGGCATACTTCATGCACGTAAGTAGTACCACTTCACTATATAAAAAGGATCTGGGTTCCAATGAGAAGGGATACCTACCAAAATATTGGCACCAACGGCAAAATGGATGGCCATTGGTATTGTTTGGCAGATTGGGTCATTGTACATGGGGTACTTTTCAGTGACACCTTGAGTCAAAAACATAACTGGATACTTGTTCTGTTTGAGTCGAATCCTGCAGACAATCAACCATTAGTAAAAGTAGAGTGCATACCTAAGTTTTTCATCAAAGAAAGAAAAACGTGGTGCAGTTCAAAACTCACATGGTGCAGATATCAGGGTGGAAACAGGAGAACACAATTTTCCTTGAGCCACCATGCTGCAGAACTGTTGTAAGTACTGTGTCCAAGTACATGTTTATGTCAAAAGGGTGGTTGAGCTCATAGGTACCATCCTGTTTCAAGATAGAAATATTAAATTGGCATTATAAATTGGGGAATGTGAAATTACACATTACTTCGCATGACAGCTTTAGTCTGACCTTGAGTTGCATTGTCCACTTGATTTCTATATTAAAGCCAACATGTGGGTCCAGAGCTTCCAGCACCTGCTGAAGGGTTGGGAAAGGCTGATGTTCCTCCAAATCTTCATCAAAAATTATCTGGCACTTTTCTTCACTTTCCTTCTGGTGATACACCTATGAAGAAAAAAAGATGGGGAAAATTAGCTTGAAATATGTCTAAAATAAAGGTACAGTATTCATACTGGCTAAGACATATGAGAGCAAACAAAATTTACACACAACTAACTTAAAATTGACAATTGGCACCCAATACACTGCTGGTCACATTTCAAAAATGAAGAAAAAAAAAATAATGCAGACTAATTATTAAAATTATGATTGATCTTGGAGGGGTCAGACCTTTTAAGGACAGTGCACACAACACAGCATCTTCACCTTCACTCTCACAAAATTGAAAATTCAATACCACAACATGCCAAAACCACAACAGTAGCTGGATTTCATAGTTTGCCTGGAGCTGTTAGTCGTGTCACACATTAATGAGGAATAAAATCAACCCCTCACCCACCTCCGCCATATCACTAAAGTGAAGAACTTTGCTGATGCTTTTGGGGTAACTGAGGTCCTGAGTATCATACCAAAAGAAATAATAATAAAGACCCAGAAATAATTATGTAAAAAAACCTAGACATGTGAATAGCATTAACTCCCTGATACAATGTCCATTGCCAAATAATTGAACAGAATTTGTAGGGTGAAAAGCAAATACAAATAACTCACTCTACATCTAGTATACAGTACAGAATAAGAAAAATATAAGTAGTAAAAATATTTTAATTTTTTTTAATATTTAAAAATACTTCTTACCTTTAACAAATGCAGCTGTTCTAAGGTCAACTCCTTCACAGGCAGCTCTAGCAGCTCCATATCATTGGAATCATTCTTTCGCTTCATAGAGATGTACACATGAAAATCATGGTAGATGACAGGGATCAAATCTTTGGAGAGTTGAACATCAAATTCAACAAAGTCAGCACCAAATGAAGCAGCAGTCTTCAGGGAGGCAATTGTATTTTCTCGAACCTCCGGACAACTGTAAAATGTGAAGTTAAAGTGTTATAACTTTCGACACAACATACAAAAATTTACAGCCTTTGTTAACAAAGTTCACAATAGCAAAAAAAAAAAAAAAAAAAAAGAGTTGTTTCATAACGTGAAAAAAAGTCCAAGCCCCATAATGATTGATAATGATTAGCATGTGAGGAAAAGAATTTAGCAAAGAAAAGAGAAGGGTGAGCCTGTGTAGAATGAAACTGGTGTTAACATATATGACAAGACCAGTGACTAAGTTTCTCCTTCTTTTAACAGAAAGGGAAAGTAAAAAAGTATATATACTTGGAAATGCATGCACATTTTTCAAAGTACAAAAGACGCACTCAATACTAGTCTGGTCTATTTGAAAGCAAATCAAAATAGAGAGAAAGGCCGGGAACCTTTATCACAAGGGAGTTCTAAATTCCTAGGTTTGTGAATATCTTGATACAGATCAACCCACTCAACACAGTGTCACACATTCTCTTCTGATCTAATGATGCAAACAAAGTCTGGTAAAAATTGGCCTCTTAAAGTCCAAGCAACTCCGTACAAGTACATTGAACGTGAAACTGTGCTGTTAGCATTCACCTTCGCTTAATAACTTCTCCAACAGCTCTGTTGTCGAAACCATGACCGTTGGACCTAAATGAAATCAGAGTAATACTTTTCTAGTTGCTAAAGACCACCAAACAATTACATGATACATACTGTAACACACTATTCCTGAGATAATATTTTATTTGATATTATAATAAAAACCTGAACATTTTGTGGTAGCCAAGGCCATAGCTTTTTAATTTTACTGGTCTCATCTTTCATCAAAAATAAGATACATAGCTAGACCTTACTAGAAAAAAAAAGGTTTGCAAACAATCAAAAGTACTAACTTTGCACAAATTTGGGATTTATGAAATTTGCTTGATATTACAAATAAGTAAGCCTACATGGATCCAATATGGACATGCAAAACTGTTTTGACCAATATTTCATGCCAAAAAAGAACAAATATAGATCCTACCTACAGAACTAAATTAATCCTCAAAAAATAATGCAGTTAAAATGATAAGAAACTGTAATGATGATCATAGGATACTTACTCTTTGGTCTTGAACTGCTTGAAAGAGTTGCCCAAACCTCTGTGACCTACATCCAGGCCAAGCCAATTCTGTTTCCAATGGCGAGTGAAAGAAGTGCTCATGTCACACCAAAAACCAGGAATTGGATTAATCACCACATACTCCACTGCAAAAACAATAGAGATAGTTTAAAGTATTGAGGAAAATAGGTAGCATAAATGTGTACAGGGGAGAGAACATTATTCACTATTCACCTGCCACTTGTCCAATTGGCCTCTGATGTGTGTTTGTAATAGGAACAATGGTTTGCCCTAGGCTCTGCTTTAGAGTAATGGGAAGAATGTAGCTGAAACCAACATGATAGGGAGGATCTCCATCAGACATTCTGTTACTGTATGCGTAGAAGTCCATCAGATAAGCCTGCAGAATATAAAAATAAAATAATTATATGAATGACTATCACAAAGAAGGTAACATCAATATTGTAAATCAGTGGACAGTTATTTCACTTACCACCATATCAGGGTTGTGAAGGCTTATCATAAAATTCATGACGTCATCTTTGTTGTACGGGCAGCCAAACTGATTTTGTGGCTTAAATTCACTTTCTCCAGGCTTCATTACCTAGAAACAAAATGCACACAAATATTAATTTCTCCTGTGAATAAGTTGTGAGAAAAGCACATGAGGCTTTCATAGTACATTACTTATGAATACTCACCGCTACTTCTGTAATGGGCCAGTTATCAGTTTGCTGAGGTCCATCTTGAGTATCAATACCTAAGCTCTCATCTAAATTGTTCTCACCAACATAGACGGATTCGACTGATGATGAACTACGGGTCAAGTTCACTGGAGTTACTTTAATAAACAACTGAAAATAGGGGAATACAATGTCAATTCACATTTTCTTGAACTGGTGAAAGAATCATTAAGTGCAGAGCCATACCTTAACACCCTGGAGTTTTGACTTCCACATCTGTATTGGGTTGTTAAAGAGTTTAAGTTGGATGGCAGTTTGAGTTGTCAACCATCCTCGATCAACACGCTGATAGTGGTCATAGTGGCCAAATTCGTCAACTACATGTTGTTGAGGCCCTGGAAAGAAAACAGACATGACAAGCTGCCTATAGAGCAAATTTTTCTCAGTACAGAGAAAACAGGGATGCAAGATTTAAGTTAGCTTACCTTGTTCTTTAATAATGCGAGGAATAACATTGGTTTCCCATCGACGTACAATGACATGTCTTGATTGATACCTTACACCATCAGGCTCAAGTATGACACAAACAGCGTAACGGTACTCCACGGGCTCATCAGATGGAATCATGAGGGTAACTGTCCAGTCACTGTCCCTACTAAACATTGTAACAATGATAATTTGCAAAATTGACAGAGCCCTTGGACAAATTATTGAATGATTTCTAGACTACATACTCTTCAGGACTGAGGCGAGTCATGGGAACCACATCACAGCTTTTCCAGCTACCGAGCTCTGAACAACTGCCAGTGAGACACATTGTCTCACCTCGAGCAATGTTGTTGGCCGTAACATGGAATGTCCACTGTCTCAGAGGTCTGCTTGTCTCCATGTTGTTACTAGATAACAAAAAAAATCATAATCAGTCAATACTATATAAAAAAAATTCTGTCATAAATAAACAAGAATGAAACCCAAATAACCAACCTCGAGTTGTGGGAGCTCAAGAAATTATCATTGGCCATCTCACACTGCATTATCTCCTCACTACCTCCAGACCAACCGTCCAACATTGTTAGCCGCTGCTGCAAGAAGATATAAGGGCAACATTACACAACAGTCTTCAAATAATGGCAAATTCTTATCCCTGACTATAAAACAAAAATTAAAATAAGAGAATGAATGTATGTTAACTTGTAATTATTAATAATTATTAAGGTAATAAGATAGATATAAAAAACAACAAAATAAAATTTTACAGTGCACAGAAGTTGTCAATAATCACACAGTACCCATGAACATTAAAGGTAGATAAGACTACACAAAAGAATAGCTGGGCCATAACGTTTAACAATCATTGGGACACAACTCATTTCCACATAAGTTTCATTCATCATTTCCTTCCCAATATTGTCAATGTGATCCTAGTCAGCTAGGTTGACAGTCCAACACTCGGAACAGCGCCCACATCTAAAGTGAACAATGACCGAAAAGTTTTCCCATTCTGCACAAACTCTTTTAGCTCATAGGTTTCACAAACGATACCGCGCACACAAGTCATACTTCGACGAACAAGTGTAACTGCCTAAACGTAAACACCAATAACAACCGACATAACCTAGCGAAGCGAGTGGAGCACAACAGAAGCTATCGATCTACAAATCTTCGGAAATGCAAGACAGAGATCCTTTGTCAACAATCATAGAAGTCGCGTTCCCACCCCGCCATACGAAAAGCTTCACTGTACAAACTTACATTTCTTGAGCTTCCAACCAGTGCTACAAAATCGAAATAGTTTCCATGGTACTGCCTCGGAAAATGGCGTTTGGCCTTTCACATACTCCACCGGTTTCCGAAAGGCAAATAGTCGTAGGCACTGTTGTGTAGGGTGGGGGGTGGGGGGGTGGCGGGCGCGCGACCGACGGAGCGCAACACAGCACCCACCCTTCCGGGAGTCTTGGCGCGTCCGCCGAGGCCAAAGGTCGCGCCGATTTCGACGGCCAGCGGCCAGGTGTCGCGACGCGAACGCAACCCCCCTCCCCTTCATGCACCCCGATAGCACTCCGAACGTACCCACGCGGATATCGGATAAGAGAGCGGAGAGCAGCTGCTCGCTCACGCGTGGGCACGGCTGCAAGGCGCGTCCCGCACGCCTGCGACGGGTGACGTCCGCTGTAGCACTGACCAGGAACCAGACCACCCCCACCGCGCAGCCGCACCACCCCCAGCCCCAACGCCCCTCTCTTCTACCTCCCCTCCCCCACTCCATCAAACCTGAATGCCCTCCACCCCAACGGCTGGGTGGACGGTGGTAGGGGGTGGCACGGGGGTGTTGACAAATTAAAAAAATCAAAAAACAAAAAAAAAACATGCTTGTGAAAACTTTACAACCTCATCGGCTCCACGAAGATACTATACTGGCCATTAACCCAGTCAAACTGAGCTTACACTTTACCCCACTATCTAGTGGTCCTAGGGCCACTACCACTATCCCTTGCATGGTCTCTTTCGTGGCAAAAGACCAGGGGCCTCAAGTGATCTTATCGCTCAGTAAAGCGATTAGTTAGTTCCTTTCTCGAGATTTGGTTCCCGCTGTTGGTTCCGTATCCCCCC
>NW_026267352.1:48691-52742 GCF_000697945.3 Frankliniella occidentalis | reverse complement strand
CCCCCCCCCCACTGACCCTCAACCACCACTACGCTAACCCCTGTCGTGAGCGCACCTCTCTCCACTCTCCGTGTTTTGAAGCTGGTGTGTGGTGTGTGCCGTGTGTGTATTTTGGTAGGGCAGCAGTTTTCGTCTCGAACCTCGAGCATCTGGGCTCCTGACGGGGGGTCTAGGTCAAAATCGTTCGGACCGTAGTGAAAGAATTCAAAACTGGGTCAGACGAAAGCGAGGCGGGATGGGGGCGGGGGCGGGGGCTGCTTAGCCCGAGGCCTAGCCGACTGCTGTCTCTTTCGACTCGACTGTCTTTCGCACACACCAGTGAAATACGGACTCCAGCAAGCAAAAAACCGTTCCGGTAAAGCTGGGATGGACAAGAAAACGCACTATTCTCCTATTCACCTTTACCTGAATGGTTTATAGACACCCACCGAAAAGACCCTAAACCCAGAGTAACGTGTAACATGATGGGGCAGATAGGGGAGGCAGGGAAGGGATTGGTCGGGTCGACACCACGGGCAACCACCACGGCCACGTTGAGGGTAAAGGGGAAGGGTCAGCTTAGCAACCTAGTACAACAAGTGTACCGGTGAGATCAGGAAGAACAGGAAGAACGCGCATTAGTTCGTAGACCTCTCTTACCGGAGTCGAGGGGTGGGAGCTAGGGAATGGATTGAGCTTGGTGGTGCCGCTGGTGGGGGTGGGGTCCCGCTGCGGAAGAAACTTCCATTCACTCGAAGCCTTCCCCCAAAACGTCGTGGGGGGTGGGGGTGGGGGTGGACAAAGCTATGTACGTCACGACGTCGCGCACGTCCATGCCGAGCAGAGCCAGGGCGCTGCCGCCGCCGGGGTTCACTTGGGTCCCGGTCAATAACGCCATCACCATTGGCGCCTGTTTGATTACTATTTATTTGTACGCTGCGCCCTGCGAGCGGCTCGGCCTTGAGACGGCGCGGGGTGGAGGGAGACAGCAGCGAGTGATAGATAAGCGGCCCCGGTGATAAACTCGCTTCGGCGCGAACGCGCTCGGTATTTGAACCCGGGGGGTCGCCGGGGCTGGGACACAAGCGTCTCGCAGAGGCACGGGCAGGGGCAGGCAGGGGGCAGTCACACGGGGCAGTCACTCGTCACACGGGCAGCAAGGCGGGGGCCAGCAGTTAACGGGCGCATGCGAGGGTGACCTCCGCGGGCGCGAGCACACGCACAAAACCATGTTCCATTGCCGCATGGGGTCCCTCGACAAAATAAGACTAACCGTGGTCGTTCCCAGGTGGCGGCGGAGGTGCAGTCCGAGCAGGGGGACGCGTCCACTCGGGACTGCGGCCGGGGCCGGAGGGTCGACGCCCTCGCGGGGTGGCGGCGGCGGCGTCGGCCCGGGCGCCGCGGCACCGGGCCAGCAGCCCGGCGGGGACGACGCGCGGGGTCGCCAGCCCCTCGGCCCGGCCGCGAGCGCCACACCGCGGGCCCAGCCGCGCCGCAGCATCGCGAGCGCCCCTCTGCGGCCCTGCGGTGGGCCGGGGCGCAAAAGTGTTGTTGCCACCGAACGCGGCGGCGGCGGTGCCATGGCGCCGCCCGGGCGTCCCGACGCTCACGACGCTCCCTACGACGGGCGCCACGTGCCGGCCCATCACGCGCACGACGCGCCGTTGTTGTTGCGAGACAACAACCCGTTTTACTTTATCTACAACCCTAACCCCTCCCCACCTTCGTCCCGCTCTATAAATAGAACGGCGAGCCCACCCGAGCAAAGAGCGCTGGGTATGTATATATCGTTTGTTGTGCATCGGCCGGGGCCGGGGGCCGAGCCGGGCGAGGCGGGTGGAGAGGGTAAGACGTAAGACGTACTCGCACACAGAGCCACGTGCCACGTTGTCAGCGGGAGCACCGCTGTTTGCAAGTGCGTGGCGTGCGTGCGTGTGCACCGTCACCGTTCCCCGTACTGCCATGCGTGCCGTCTAGGGCGTCGTCAGCACCGCCTTACATCCCAAACACCACCGCGACGGCGCCACGTCCGATAAGCCAAGCCACGCCCTCCGTTTTCTGCTTCTCATCACCCGACCTGACACCTGACCCGGACTGTACCGGGCCGGATGTGGTGGTATGGCCGCGGTGGTGTGGTCGCGGTGACCGTGACCCTCTCCGCTCGGGGCTCGAGACAGCGCGGAGCTGCGCCGCGACTGTATACCCCGGCAAGCCCCGGCCTGCTGGTCCGGGTGTGGAGGTATTGGGTCAGGTTAGGGCCATGAGGGCGGGGCGGGGGCGGGGCCGCGCCGGCGAGAGTGAGAGTGCGTCAGCGCGATCTCTCGACCCGCCGAAGGGTGTGTGTGTGGACAGCGGGGACACGCGGCCCACGCGGCCGCATTCGGCCTTCCGCCGCCGCCGAGGCTGCAAGTGCGCATGTATGTGTAATACTGCAGTGGTGGTGGAAGAGGGGGGGGGGGCTAGCGCAGCGTCCATCAGCTGGTCACCAAAAGCCCACCGTAACTGCGGTACTTCAAACTTCAGTAATCGACGAAAAACACAAAAAAACAAAGAGTGGGAAAAACTATCATCCACGACTTGTGTGTTTTGTTGTACCCCTTTCGCTTTAGAACACATTTCGAGAACCATATCCCTATTAAGGGATGGTCGGGATAGGGGGTGGGGAGTGCTGGTAGTTACTCCAGGTCAACGCACGGACCCCCTCCCTCCCCACGAGCCTCGGTGCTGAGCGGTCGTTATGGTGTAGTCACCATGTGGTCACTAACCGCGTCGCTCGTCGCCGCGGTGCCTTGTCACGTGAGACTTGCTTCACGATCGCGAGCGCCGCACGGACACCGAGAGAGAAAGAGAGAGGGAGAGTCGTCGCTCTGCGTCCTGCGAACTCAGGCAGCGGCGACGCACGCCTGCGCCTGCATCACCCTGCAGCCTTTTATGTCGTCGGGGCACCACCGCGACTCTGCCACGCCACGCCGCGACGCCACGTCGACGCGGCCCGGGGGGTGCGACTGTACTGCCCCGTGGCGGCAGGGACACTGCCGCGAGGGGGGGCTCAGCGAGGGTGGGGGCTCACTGACGGCATGGTCTGGCCCCGCACCCCGCTGCGCACCCCGCTGCAACCATACCCATGCCCCCCTCTCCCCTCTGAAGCCCCACCCCCTATCGCCTGCCTCCTTTCCCCCTCCACTTTACTCCACGCGCGCGTTCGGCCTGGAAGTCGCACCGATAAGAAAATAATAATACTCTCCACCCCATCATGATCGGTGAGGCTCCCTATGGGAAGGCCGGCTGTATGGGGGTACGAGGGGGAGGGGGGGGGTATGTTGTTTATCCAATCTGCTTAGGGGTGAGCGTTAAAGCTGAAGTGTGGCAGAGGCAGGGCAGGGGGTTGTTGCGGCTGAGCGTGGATCCCCTACTTCTTCTCCTTAACCCCCCCCCCCCCCACCGGGGTCTTACCGACTCAATGGTGATCCGCGGGGAAGGAGGGCGACAGTAGCGTGGAGCAGTGTTGCAAAGGGGGCTGAGCGAAATGAAAATGCCAGTGGTGCGGCGAGTACCGGAGTACCGGGCAAGGTCACCGAGCGAGCAGCAGACGGCTCGTGGAGGGGCGCTCTCGCTATGCGGGGGCTTGCACCCCTTCCCCCACCCGCTCACGGCTTTCGCTGGCGCAGGGAGAAGGAGAGGGACTAGCGCTCGCTAGCGCGCCCAGAAGCACACGGAAGGTGGGTGCAGGGGGCGGCGGAGGGGGGGGGGGCGTCCTGGCCTCCCCGAAAATAGCCTCTGGCCACGTTCCGGACGGACATTGTCTCGCCATAGGGAGGGCGAGCGCCTTCGGCACCACAGTGCCCAGTGAGGGTGGTGAAAAAGTCGCTCTTTTGGTCCTTTCCAGCCAAGCAAAGGAGCACGAGCAGCGGCGACACGCATCATTTTCAGAGGCTACTGTCTGCTCTTGGAACTCATTACAATTTACAAACCGAGGACTGCCTGCCGGCGGGCTGGGCTGCCTGAGCCAGCTGAGCGGTGAGCTCGCGGTGAGGGTGAAGGGAGCGGGCAGCGGGCAGCGGGTTGGGGGGGG
>NW_026267352.1:35587-48641 GCF_000697945.3 Frankliniella occidentalis | reverse complement strand
AGATGGGAGGAAGGAAAGGTACGGGGGGGGGGTAATTGGTGAGTACTTTCGTTTGACTCTGTTGCTCCTTGCTTGGGACAATTCGAGAGAAGATGCGATGCGGCTAGCGCGCGCGGGTAGGGACGGGGAAGGCAGAGAGGAAAAAATAATAAAAAGTGGCAGCTGACTGACTGGTCAACGAGGAAGCAGCCTCAAAGAGGGACCACACAGGAGTCCCCCGGGCGGGGCTCCTCCTGCTGTGAACAGGTTTGCGCGGACCAGCGCACTCTGGCGCGCACTGCTTCCAGCCCGATGCAGGACGGGAGTTTAAGAAGCACACTCTATTGACCCCCCCCCCTTTTCCATTTTTTTGGTTTTAATCTTTTTCGCGGACACAGTTGGTGGGCGAGGTATCGGTCGAGCTCGTCGTGGAGGGCAAGAGGAGGCGCTTCTTCCCCCACTCCTCGAGACGCTCGGAGACGCTCCTCTGTTCCTCCACGACGATGCCATTCTTAGTGGAAGTACAGTCTTATTTAACCTTTTGCAGAGTGGCCGGAGTGGCGTCGCCACCGCCACGTTGCTCTTGACAGAGGGGAGGGGAAGGGTAGGACAATCAGACATGAGATGCGGTGGTTGGCTAGATTGCCAACTCGGTAGGCTTGGTCTCGTCTTCTGCCCGTGACTATGACTCCTGACGTCCTGCCTCGGGTAGCTGCAGGTTGCTGTGCCCGGTCCCCGGTCTCGCCCCGCCCTTCCAGAAGTTCAAGGTTGCGCTCGATCACATTTTCTTCTCTGCATGGGAAAGGGATATGGGAGCGGGCGGCCCGCCTCGTCTCGTCACTGTGTCTGCCCCGCGGCGCACACGCCCAAGAAACACTTTGTAGTTGGACTGTACCGCGTGGGCGGCATCTTTCCAGAAAGAACATCCGTTTTCTCAAATTCTGTCGGCAATAAAGCATTCCTGGAAAGCAGAAATGAGGAAGAAGAAAACGGAATCACTATGACCTAACATGGTGACTTCCGTTTTCTTGTTCCCTTCATTCTTCTGCATGTCAGCCTTGCCCATAATGGCATGTTCAGGCAACCGGGCGCCTGCGAGACTCGGGGTAGGCCACCCCGCAGGACACGCATGCACTGCAGGGGAGATGTTGCCTACCTACTAGGCGCTCCAAAAGCTTCACTGTAAAACAAATCTACAGCATTAACTACAGTTTCAAACTGCTAATTGGAACAACGGTGGTACTCTGTTAAATTTTGTGCTCGATCCTACGGTGTGCGATGTGGAAGTACAGTCCATCACCGTTAAAATCCATTGTAGGCCGCAGGAGAGTGCGCAAAATTTAAGGTATGCAACCGTTATTTACATGAACAGTTTAACACTGTTGTACATGATGTGGATATTTTTTTACAGTAAAGCATGAGAGAATGAACTTGGTTGGTTCGCAAATAAATGTCTCCGCTAGGGGGCCGCAAGGCGCTGTGGTTAATACTGGTAGGCAAACTCTCACGACACAACTACGAATTTTAAAAAATATCCCACGGGGATCGTTTGCCACCCTGTGACAAGAACGAAAGGAGAGCCTGCAGGGGGGTCCCGGGAGTAGAACCTTGTCCCTGACAGCAAAGCTCTCGGTGCGGCCGCCGCCGACTCCTTGACCAGCGGGCGGTGGGGGCGGCAGCGGTATGACGCGTTCCCGATAGCGAACACGCCGCCGCCGTGCGATATAATCCGATTTAATCAGCTGATAGGCGAGGAGACGTTGCCCCAGTGCATGGTGCGGCAAGAGATTAAGAGCGTGCGGTGAAGACGACCATAGCACACTCACACATACACACTATTATTTGTTGATCGACATATGTTTTTATTGTGCTTGCGGTAAATAACTTGGTGGCTGGGCGCGTGGGTTGCGGGCAACCACCGCCGCCCATCGACATGACGTCGCATTGGCGTGGTCCGAAGTCAAAGTTGAAAGCAAACTAATTTTAGCCAATGCGAGAAAAACACGAAAATGCATGGCCTTCTGTGTCACTTTAGGACTGAAATAGTCCAAATGGATACCGACCGCGCTGCCACGCCTCTCGACTCGGACCCGACTCCCCTACAGCCCCGCCCCCTCCCTCCATTTGCGCGATGGGCGCGTGACCCTTGACCCGACCGAGCGAGCCACTGCTAGTAAATGGAAAGGACATTACAAATCTGCAATGACGTCACGACTGGCGCTGACCGCTGACGTGCCCACCCCAGCTGAGCCCCCTCCCCCATCCCAGTGCCGTGTCGGGCGGCGCCTCAAGTCAGAAAAGGTAGAGATACACGGCCGCACGTGCCCCTGCAAAGAGAGGGATACCAGGGACACCTTTCCCCGCCATCTTCAAGGGTTCCAATTCCAGGGGACAGTGAACACACCCCTGTCTGAAAGGTCCTTTAACAGGCATTTGCCGGACACTATACCACATAGCATTTACACTATGCCAGTGTGGGACGAGATACGATTTAACTTAGCAGATACATTTGCATGTTCGAAAAGCAGACTCCTTGAGTATCCCTTCTCTCCCTCCCTCGCTGGCCCCCGAAGAGTCTCCAGGTCCAGGGCCAGGGTCTCTTCCTCACCCCCCCCCCCCCTCCTGCCCAGTCCGCTCCAAGGTGAGCAGGATGTTGTACAGCAAGCGGCAGCAGCGTAAGGACGAGGTGAGGTCCAAGCGACTTGCTTTAGGGGGTGGGCCGACAAAATCCGTCCCATTCAATCAAAAAAAGAACAAAAATTACATTTTTTTTTTTATGATGCCGGTCATCAGAATGACTCAATGACGACGGTAATGGTGGGAGTACAAGATGACCAGCCCTTGCAATGGGACCTAGTTCATCTAAAACGACCCCCCCCCCACCAAAAAAAGAAAAAAAAGAAAAAGGAAATCCTGCACTGATGTATGTCGTGAAAGTTTTGGACACATTTTGTGAGCATAAGTTTTTGTTTTTGTTTTGGAGGATCTGTCTGTCTGTGGTTGTCAGTGACACCCACACCCACTTCCATCGGTCTGCATAGTTGCATAGGAAGGGGTTGGGGGCTAGGGGGCAGGGGATCAAAATATACAGCGGGTGAATCAATAATCCGTACACCCGCCTGTCTCCTGCCTGGCGGCCGATTATGCACCGCCACGCCTGCGCCGCCGTGCCTCCCAAGCACTTTGAGGTTGAGGGGAGTAGAGCGGAGTAGAGCCAACCGCTTTCGAAACCCCGTTCGGATCAAAGTTCGACTGCCGGGGCGAGGTGTGGCGGGGCGGGGCGTGGCGGGGCGTGGCGGCGGTGCACTCAAGCCGAGGCGGGCCGTGCCCTGTCCTGTCACCACCACACCACCTGTGAACAGTCTTATACAGGCTCAGCAGGCTCAGCAGAGGAGCTCGACGGGACACATTTTGAATCGCTGCGTCGATTCGAGAACACCAGTTTTCGGACCGGGAGGACTGTACTGCAGGGTTGTCATTCGGGTAGGTCCCGGGACTCAGATCGCGTCCGCAAGCCGTGTACAGTTCAATCGCCCTCGGGCCCAGGGCCAGGTCAGGTACCCGAATAAAAAGTCTTACTTTTGACATCCACTGAGCGTGGAGTATAGTGAACGCAGGTTGCCAGAGACTTAAGTTCGTCACGTAATTCCGCGTAATTCATATTCCTAGGCCGCTACAACGTGACTCAAATGCTTCCGATGTGGCTGACATTGCTCTGAGAGGGACGGGCAATGACAGTTTTAAATAGCATATCGTCTGTTACCAGCTGTTCACGGGTCCGTTATCTGGGCCCACGTATCATAACAGCACGAGAAGGACTGGGGAGGATCAAAGAACGAAGTAGATAGTTCAGAAACTGTCAATCCACGACACAACTGATTGCCAATCTGAATTACCCATATTCGAGATTGTTCTTTTGGTGTTCAGTTTTTTTTCACAAGCTCAGCTCAAAGTTAGTGTTCGATTCCGACACCTTCTGGCAAAGCAAAACAGTCACAACACCGCATTGTCAGCGCGATTTTGTGACTTTTGAGCTTTGGACTTTTCTTTTTATTGTTGGTCGACGTAATATTCCTCCCCAGCAGCAAGTAGCCCACTAGGAAATGAAGTCCTGCTCAAGTTTACAACAGACAGAGGTGATCAGACTTAATTGGAGGAGACTTCTTCATCAGCAGGCTAATAATATGAAGACTAATGGCTACACGTGGTGAGGCCGGTAGATTGGTTGGAGAAGCGGGAAAGGGGAAAATGGGGGGGCAGAGGTCCGCGTGGCGCCTGGCCCGCACGTGGAGCGAGTAGTATCGAGCGAGTGGTAATCGAGCGAGTGGTATCGAGCGAGTAGTATATCAGCTCGGGTCAGAATGTTTAAAATTTTGTCGTATTTATTTACGACTCTTTTTTATTTTGTTTTGTTTGCAGTGTACCTTGTAATATAAACAGTCCATGACGTTCCATGACGACATGGTTTCGCAGAGCAAATTTCAAATCTTTCAGGTCTCTCGCGCCAGGAATGACAGGGGCCGCGATCGGCCCTACCCCCCCCCCCCCTCTCCTTTCTTGAATCGCATACCTGGCTTAGACTTCCCTATAGCATTATGGAAGTAAAGACGTCAGTAAGCCGCCCACCCCGCCCCTCCACGCCACGCCGTGCCACGCCAGCGCTCATTGCATTGTCAACATGCAAGGTCAGAGTCCCAAAGTATAGGAGGCGGGGCGGACGGGAGGGGGGGGGGGGACGAGCCAGCCAAATCATCAGACCCGTCTGTCGCGGGGGGGCTGGTGGGTGGGGGAGTTGGTGGAGCCAGGCGAGAGCCGCAAAATTAGCGAAATACAAAGTTGTCGTCATCGGGAGGATGGCGGCAGCGGCCGGGGCTGCCACGTGGCCGGCGGGCGGGTGCGGCGCGCCCGGGCGTGAGGGGCGTGAGGGGCGACCAAGTGTTATTGTTTACAGCGCCGTGACGACATGCGACGCCGCGACGCCCGACCCCATATCGCCACCCAAGTGTCACCGCGAGCGAAGAGACGTGTATGCTCCCGTAATATGCCGCGTAATAAAGCATTCCGGCCAGCAGGGCTGTTAACGTTACATTTTAAAAGTAACGCGTTGCGTTACGCGTTATTTCGGAGCTACGTAACGGTAACGCGTTACCGTTACAGCCCTAGCAGAAATGTAACGGTTCCGTTACGTTATAACGTGTAACGGCGTTGCGTTTTTCCAAAAAAATCAGAAAAATTGAAAAAATGTGTATTTTTCAACAAAATTTGTTTGGAAAGATACAACTATTGCCGTACATTACTATGCTAACACCCAGTATAATTTGTGCACACAGAGCAGGACTAACTTCTCAACATTTTCTTCGCCAATGGAATTTCGGAAATAAGAGAGGGAAAGTCCTGCTCTGGAGAAGAAGCATTCTACACTGGCACTCGACAGCAGCCCAGTATTTACGCGTCGTTCGTTACCTTGCCGATTGGTTTGGTGGCGTGGGGGCCGTCAAACGCGATGTTGTGATGTACTGGCGGTAACGGTAACGCCGTTACACGTTACTGGGGTCACGTAACGTGTAACGCGTTACGTTACCGCCCTCTGACAAAATGTAACTCGTTCCGTCACCGTTACAGTAACGGTAACGGTAACGGCATAACGTCGTTACTCCGTTAAGTAACGTTAACAGCCCTGCCGGCCAGCTAAAATGCAGAATAATGCGAGGAAGAAGTAAACGGAAATCCCTATGCTTTAACATGGGGACTTCCGTTTTCTTGTTCCCTGCATTCTTCTGAATTCCAGCTTTACCGGAATTGGTAAATTAGCGGTATATCGATACATTTTAAGTAACGAAAATATGAGGGAAGCGGAGTGAGGGAGGGGGTATTTATAAATTCTCCCCATTGGATGATTTGTTGAGGGGAGGAGGGGGTAGCAGTGCGATTAGAAGTGGAGGTTGAAGGTGGCACGTCACGTCACGTCAACGCCGAGGTGTTTCATGTCGCGAGGACCTCGCCGAGGACAACCACACACCGTCACATTATACACATGTCCCCCTTATCACTTCCTCCCGTCTCCTCTTGCAGCCCCCTCTCCTCCTCTCCCTCCTCCCTACCCTCAGGAGCCGTGACGCCGCTCCCCTCAGCCGAGCCGATGTAAGAAATATATATATGCTAAAACAGAACTAAAAGCTCACCATTTCTTTTTCAATAAATAGAAAAGGAAGTACAATAATTTGTATCCATGTTCACATATATGTACTCCCATTTATCAGTGGTGTCCAGTGGCGCAAGAACGCAGCGTCAGACTGCATGTCGCCGTTCGTGATGCCTCATCGCTGCGACGGGAGCGGACGGGAGCGGACGGGAGTGGGACGGCATCCGTCACAGGCGTGGGGGGGGGGGGGAATACTACGTAGATGTATGTCAATACCAAGCAGACACGCCAGCAGCAATAATTAGACAACGGCCGCCGCATATTCACCCTGACTCCGTGCGGCGCCTCCACGGAAAACGGCTTCGTCCGCATCAGAATGATGACGGGGTCAGTCAGGCGGCGGCGGCACCCGCCACCTCCTGTTTCACGGTGGAGTGCGCTCCCACACACACGCGCCCAGACTCATGCTCAACCCAACCCTCCACGGGAAATTAGTAAATAAATACGGACGCTAGATCGTTGGCACCGTCACACTTTTTGTAAAGAGTTATGCCAGATCAGGCAAATTCCAAACGCAATATACGACGCGTGTTTAGTGTGGGCTCCAGCTGTACGCCTGCCTCACAAGCGAAACTCGTAAACCTGCGCCGAGGTGTTGCCTAGTAGGAAGGCGCCAGCGCTAGGTGCGCAAGCGTTGTCCTGCCCATCAGACGGCAGTCAAGTGCTTCTTTGGTCGCCCCCGCGGCTCGTTGCTGGGCAGCCCCAAGACCAGACGCTCTGCTCGCACCGCTAACGCTCCCCGCTGGCTTGTTGCCGTGTTTACGTATCGAGTCGTCGAGGGCGATCATCTGACTCGCGTCGTCGTCGGGATTCGCTTTACTGACGCAATAATCTCGCTCACAATCAGGCCCTCGCGGCGCCTCCCTGGTCGCGTGGCTCTGCGGCGAGTGGGGGGGGGGGGGGGGGACTTCGCACCCGCGACCTGCGCGGCCGGACAAAAGGTACAGTACGTCCAGAAAAGCGCGCTCTTTTGTTTCTTGGCGCAAGAAACACCGACACAGCAACAGGTATAGCGGCACGCACTGGTTCGGGCAGTTAATTATCGACGTGCAAAGTACACAAGCCTCATGGGCACTATTACACTAGGGAAAGTAAAAGACCCTGAACCCCACACTACGAGTACCATGGTGTACTTTGGCATGGACTTGTATAGAGTGTTTTTGCCAAAGATTCCCTATGAGCACATTTCTTGTGCCTAGAGCGCGATTTTCTGGGAGTCAAAAAAAAAAAAAAAAAAAAAAAAAAAAGAACTATGAGGCGTGATAGGTATAATTTTTGAGCGCGCGACTTTCGTTATACTTATTGCTGGAGTAATTTTTCTAAAGCTATGGGAGTAGTGTATGAATGCCCATAGGACAAGACCGCAGAACCGTAAGAAACCGTAAGGCGGCTCCTTTCCTGCTTGATTCGGCCGCGCTGATCGCGCCGGCATGGCCCATGGCCCGGCATGGCCCGGCGCGGAGGCGAGGCGACCTCCGCTCCAGTTTCCTTCCCACCAGTTGCCGGTGGAGCTGCCGTGCCGGAGATGACGTCACTTCTGCCGGCTGATCGCGCGGCCGAAGAGTCACGCGACTTAATCGACGCGCCGCGAGTGTGAGAGGGAGAGGGAGAGGGAGAGGGAGAGGGAGAGGGAGCGACGAACATCCGCACGGCCTCTCTCGCACTCGCACGCGCACGCCGGACCGGGCCTCCAAAGCATGCTGTCCGCCCATCGGGTCGGCGATGACTAGCACGTCAACGGTCGCGGCCGCTTGGCGTGCCACCAGCCGGCGGTGCCCGGTCCAAAATGTGATTTGCACTGGTTGGACCCGCGTGGAGTCCCCGCCCCCCGCGAGCACGCCGCTGTCACGATATCACGCCGTCGTGTTGCGCAACGACAACAAAAAGTGTCCACGCCGGGCGACAAGAAAGTGCGGCCCAAAGTATAAAGACTACCGCTCCGACACCGCTGGTCCGGTCGCCGATAACACGAATTGAGCTTGGAAGACAAAAAAAGAAAAACAATAAAATGTTGGTGTACTACGGACGGCTTTTGTTGTTGTTTCTTGTCGTTCTTTTGTTGGCGAGCGCGTTCTCGGCATTTTAAATATATTTTTTATGCCGATAAATCAGTAACTATAAATAAACATTCAGATGTGAAAGACAGCTCCCACACAGACAGACAGACAGACAGACAGACAGACAGACAGACAGACAGACAGACAGACAGACAGACAGACAGACAGACAGGACAGACAGACAGACAGACAGACAGACAGACAGACAGACAGACAGACAGACAGACAGACAGACAGACAGACAGACAGACAGACAGACAGACAGAGTGAAAGACAACCACCCGCTCTGGCCTAGTGCTGGCACGGGCCGCCGGGCCCCTTACAGGGACAAGGTCGGCAGTCCCGTTGCGCACAAGTGCGTTCGGGTCGCCTACCCCTCGCCTGCCGGTGGCGTCCGCCGCCCGACCGCCGCCTCCTGGAGGGGAGGGGAAGGGGCTGGCCGCGTTGGCCGTCCGCCTCGCTCGCCGCACTGCCCGACCAGACAGTGATGATAAAAGTGATAATCCGAAGGCATCTCCATCGTGGAATGGCACTAAACCAAGCTATGCCCCCCCCCACCCCCGGTCACCACCCTGCCAGCGTACTTCAGACGAAGTGGCGAGAGAGTCATTTTGGGTCCACCCCGCTGTTCACAAACACGTTATCACCGGGGTTCAAGTCCCGTCGAAAAGGCGCGGCCATACAAGAACAGAGAGAAGAACAATCGAAGTCTGGGCATGACAAGATTTGTGTCAGTAGTACTTGGTAGCAGTGTTACTGTTGCACCACCACAAAGCACAAACGCACACGCGACTGTCACATCCAAGCCACGTCCGGCTGCACCTAAAACACTGAACGTTTACGTTCGGCGTTTGAAGTGTGCGACGCAAGACGGGATTTACACGCGTTGGCGTTCATGCAATCAGTACCGGGTGACCCTGCAACGACCGTGCAAGGAAACACCCGGTTCAACGTCTAAGAACGCAGCATGTAAGTGCAAAATTGCGGTCGATGGAATTCTCATATGATCACAGAACGCGGCTTCGTCGGCTGCAACATGCATGTAAAATGTCGTATATAGTTTTCTTTTTATTACTTCATTGGCCGGAAGAAATATGCAACCCACATTAAAAAATCTTGTCATCGACACAACATTTTCCATCGGCAAGCACTGCCCCGGAGCTGAACACAGCACTGTTAAAAAGAAAGAATTGTCTGGAGCGAATCCCGAATCAAGTTTACCATGCTGTAACTTTGGAACTTATAGGAATCTTGACCTCGAATTTTCTTTGGGACATCTACACTTTATTTTAGTTGGGCCATTTTAATTTCATTGAAATTGAAGCAAATTTATCTGGTAACTCGTAAACGGCTTGAGCTAGTTGAGCTAGGTCAAAACAGACAGCGGATTTGGCTTCACCTCGTTCATAACACTGTGAGATCGCCTTTCGATTTACCCTGACTTGATATTTTATTTTATTTAGCGATAATAAACATTAAACTGTGCACTTTTCCCAATCGATTTTGGCACGGTAGAGGTTAGCTGTGCTACAGATAGTCCGCTTTCAGTCTGCTCTGCGTGCGGTCCAGTACGCGATCAGTCCGTTCTTTTTTGTCGATCTGGCTTTTCTCGCGGACTAGTCCGCTCGCTTTGCGGACTGATGACGGACTGTCCAGCCGGACTCTTGCCGGACCGAAAACGGACTGATGCCGGACTAATATTTTTCGTACGGGCAGTGCGACCGGTGCACCCAGTGCCCGTGGGCTCCACCCATCAATAACCTGAGGGACCGCATATCGTTTCATTAACGCCGATTAAATCCTCCTGAATGAAGTAAATATTTCGTCCCCCTAAAGATTCCCCGCTCGACCATTATTTGCCACCCATTTCGGTGTCCCGCGGGCGAAGACTTGTTTGTAGCGCCGTGGCCGCCGGGGCCGGGATGGCCGCAGGGCCGCGGCTAGCTCCACGCGCCGCCGGCACGCCCCCGGGCCGCCCCGAGCCCTGCGTCTCTAGGCTCCCCCTCCATCGGTTTGCAAACTTGGGGCCGTCAATCGCGTCTGCGGCGGGGAGGGGCGAGGGGCGGCAGCACAACAAAAGCTGGGGGAGCGCATCTCAGACCCTCCTCAGGGGTCCCCAGGGTGGTGCAGGCCAGACCGGAAGCAAACTGGGTCACAACATTGTCGCGCATGCGGAGCACCAGAGTGTACAAGTACAGTGAGGGATGTGTGCTCTGCCTCGGGCGCTGCCTCCCCCTCCCCCGGCATTCCGCGGGAAAAGCAATCACGCGACGTGTGTACGGAGCAAAAGCGCACGGAGGTGATGTTATTATTTGTCGTGGAGACGCCCCTCCCCGACCGGGGCGGCCGCCGCGAGGTTGAGGTCGGCGTCTGCACGCGTGGCGTGGCTTAGACTCATGGAGGTAGACTCCCCCGCCCTTTCTCCGGGCGGCTGCAGGCGGCTTGGGCCGCACGAAGCGAGTTACGACTGAATCAGGTGTAAAGTGAGCTGGTTAGAGACCGTCGACCCGCCCCGCCTCGCCCCGCCCCGCTCCGCCCCGCCCCGCCCACGAGCCGGCTGACGCGAGAGGGCAGAGGCGAGACTGCACCCCGTGACAAGGGGCGGTGAAGGGTTAAGTCACGTGGATTTTCTTCTAAGACGCGTTGTATAAGATACGAGTCGCGGGGTCGGAGTCGGACGTCGATAACGTTAAGCCGTAAGCTACCCACGGTGCTGTTTAGTGTGACTCAAACGTTTCCTTTGGTATCAACAGTAACGACGAATATGTTAATCCCTTTAAAAGATCGTAACGTTATCGGTTGAAGAAAAAATAAAAAGTCAACCGGTGGGGACGCATGGTTACGGATAGGCGTAAAAGAAAGAGAAAAAAACTTTTTAAAAGAATGGAACACGCCGCGCGTGCGACACGTATCTTTAGCATGGTCGTTTCAAGCGATATGGCTCAACAGCGTCTGTCCGATCCACGAAAAGTGGGTCCAATCCGATCGACATTTGGGGTCATATGGCTGAGATAATCGTTATAAACCTCGAGGCAAAATAACGTGTCACCGTGTCGCAATCTAGCGTCAAATTTACGCAAAATATTTACAGACGTATCGCAACGGCCGCGGCGCGTTCGGCACGTGGGCGCGTGGACGCCGGTAGTTAGGCAATCTCCCACCTTCAGGACACCGGAGCGACCGAGTTGCCTACCCTCCAGGCGCCCGCTACGACTTCGGCTCCCCTTCCACTACGTGCTTACGGGGTGCTCAACATACAATGGAAACAAAAGTATGTGAATGTCGCACACTTGTAGGTGTGTGAATATCCATTCATACACTAAGGGGGGCAAACGTATGAATTTTCTGGGGGAAAATTCACATCTTTACCTCTCTAAGTGTATGCACTTATACGAATGGATATTCACACACTTGCGTTTCCAGTGTAATTCGTTTTCACCGGCTTTCTGAAATCTCGTTACTACCGGTTCCTCTCCTGAACGCGCCACCCATTGCATGACACGTTCCCAAACCGTTCCCCGATCTAGATTCGCTTACCGGTAGATCGTTGCCCAACTAACACTGGCACGCACGCACAAATGCGCGAACGGGCTTCGCACACAGGCATTGTACTACGCTTTGAGAGCTCCCTTCCCATTCTCATTCTGGTTCTGTTTTTTCTGCGTTCGGGCCAGCTGTGTCTAGCAGGCGTCACGACCTGGGCTTCAACCACGGCGGCCGGTTTCAGTCGATTAGCCGTGGGGCCCCCGGGGTAGACAGGCAGCCAAACTTACACTGCCCGAGCTCAAAAACTGCAATTTGCGACAATTATCGTTCAGTCCTTTACCCCAATTCAAATTGCTACACGCCGTTCTTGGCATTGTGATTTTTAATCACATTTTGCTCGCACCAATTCCTAACCTGTGTTACCAAAGTAATCTGACGTGAAGTCGGATTAATGTTTAAACAATGTCATTGACGAGTACAGAATCAATAGCCTAGGTTTTGAAGGAAAATCGGAAATAGAAATTCAGACTTTATAAAATCAATACACTTTTGACACTTTTCTGAACCGGTCTTTGAAAACAAATGCGTTACTTCGCGAATTTTTGGGGGAGTTATTTATTTGTGTTTTCTATTGCTGGCACGTCGGAGGAAATTCTTCCCACCCCTAATCCCTCTTCCTCCTCTCGCATTCTGGGCAGTGTACCCCGATCGCCCGGGCACTAGACACGTCCTGCCCGATTGCTCGACTTTCCCTTGTCCTGACTGAAATCACCTCACAGTCACTTTGGACTCACCAGTTTGGGTGGCGGGGGCTGGAACTCGCTGTCGATCATGGCGGTGCCGTTGGGACCAGACTCGGTCAGTTGAGCGCGAGTACGGACTGGCGGCGGGGCGGGTCGGGGCCGGCCCGGCTGGACTGTGGCGAACTGTCAGCTGAGCTGACGGCGGGGGCGGGAGCGTTGGCGACCCTCCTGGGCGGTCCGGGGAACGGCGCTAGCCATGACACATCACAGTGCTGCGTGCCACAGCGTATGCGGGGTCCCGGCGAGGACGTCCTCAGGACGACGACCGTGGAGGGGAGGGCGGCCACGAGAGCGCGAGGTGCAGGGCGGCCGGGATGGCGGCGGGCGCGGGCTTTGGCGGGCGGCTCTGGCGGCGCGTGAGCAAAGGCGGCTCGCTTAGGACTGAAGACGGGACGGGACGGGCGGGACGAGGCGCGACCAGCGCGAGCGACAGCGGGAGGCTCAACCGACCGACTACAGCGAGACGAGACACGGACGGACGCCACCGCGGGCCGGGCAGGAGGCCATGCCGCGCCGCCGGCGAGCCC
>NW_026267352.1:30589-32950 GCF_000697945.3 Frankliniella occidentalis | reverse complement strand
CAAACTGTTCTCAATACATTATAATTCAATAAAAATGAAAAAAGGATTCCAGTATCCCATTGCCTGTTTATTTCTCTTTAATATGAGCCCTCACCCAGGTTTCTTAGCCAAATAGTTTCGGAGAAAAGTTGCACTCAAGTTGTGAAAGTGGAAATGTCCCATAAGCCAGAACTCTTCAAACTGAAAATGGGGAATGGGAATGGGAAATGGGGAAATCTGATTTTAGGGTTTTGTGGTACTTACATGGCATGCAGAGGCTTGGCACTGCATCCCATCTGAGTGTCTTGCTCCTGCCCTTGTTGTTGTATGCACTAGGTGCAAAGTGGTTGTTGCACACCCTTACAGAACTCTTGTCTGCCTTGTGCTGCACGTACTCCTTCAAATAAGGCGTCCATCTTTCCAGCTGGGTGCTGTTGAGGCAAACAGAGTCAGTTTCAGATTCAAGGAGAAGTGCAGTATAAATGGTGTCTCTGTGATAGGCCGATGTGGGGTTTGACGATGGGGAAGGAGGGGTAAAAGCATTTTTCAGAATGACTCGAAAGCAAGAAAAACATTATGTCCAGACTGTATCTCAAACCGTCCAAAAGTTCCAAAAATTTTCATTTTCTAATTATTCGAAATGAAGCAAATTTAGTTCTCATTTCTTTTAAAATTGAGGGGCAAGAAACTACGATTTCTGCTCTATCAAAAATTGCATCAAAAACACCAGTATTAAATTTCTTATTTTGTCTGGCACGTAACTGGAAACCTCATGCATGGGTAATTTTTGGAGCGTCCAAGAAAAAGGTCAAAGTAGAGTGTTTTGATGATAGTTATTATGCCATTCATATGAAAAAAAAAGTCAAGTGTAAGAGGACTGAGAGAGAACTGTTTCTCTGACCCAGATATGTATGTAAGAAGCTTCCAACATTTTAGATACTAGTGACCCTTCAGGCATTTAATACAGCAATTTATTCATACTTGCAACTCATGCACATTTTTGAAAGCTTCTTACATTCATTGGTCAGGGGAACAATTTCTCATCCACTTACACATTAGAAATCATCATATTAATATTGTTGGTACTAACATACAAACACTCTTTGGATCTTTTTCCTATGGATCTTTTTCCTAAACGCTCTAAAAATTCCCTGCGCATTGGGTTTGGAGCTCCGTGCCAGACAAAATAAGAAATTTGATGTTTGTGTTGCCCGCAACAGTTCTGACAGAACAAAATTTTATTCATTTTAAATGTTATAAAAGCATTTCTTTATCAAATGATACAATAAAAAACACATTTGAAAATGTGTTCTGTCAGAACTATAACTCTTCCCTTTCTGATTAAGAATGTCTTACACCCAAATTTGTCAGAACACAATTGTTGCGCATGAAACATTTGTAATAGAGCCCTGCGAAGAGAATCGTTGGTTTATAACTTTTGAACGGTTTAAGATACAGACTTCAGACATTGTTCTTTCTTAGTTTTAAATCATTCTGAAAAAGACCCCCCCCCCCTTCTCCCTGAATACCCTACCTGCCTATCATAAAGACACTATGTTCAGCATACCCTCCCCTTAATTTGTTTAACATCTGAAAGCCCATCACATTGTAATCGATAAGCAGTCTATTCAAGTCTTTCTCAGATTCTCAATGCTGATGAATGAGATTACAATTAATTCATGTTCGTTATTCATAATGTATGTATTTAGTACAAAACAAATCAGCACTGGTCTATCAGTAAGTGCAGTTCATGACAGCATATCAGCCATTTCAATGCAAAGGCCTCATGTGCTTGTATTTAATTTTATCTATCAGCTCTCAGCTCTTCCAAGTTTTATATTCTTTTGAATGGCTTGCCTTGGTTGCAACCAATCAACCATGAGCATGAGAGTAAGCTATGCAATTTTTGTGCAGTCAGGAAGAATAATCAGTGGCCTTCCCTCCCAGGCCAAAGCCCACATGGACCTCATGGCGACCCTATGGACGGAACGAGCAAAACTCTCGTGGAAACTTATGGGATCCTATGATTTGACTTTCCAAAACATTTTGGCCGCTTTATCCGCGGAATCGCCGTAGGGGTTTCTGTGGATTTGGGCCTGGCTGGAAAACAGAAACGTGCAACACTTGACTCACCTGTCAGTGGGGAGTCTGTGAAGACTGATCCCCTGCTTCTTGTAGGAGTTTGAGCAGCCTCGGATCGCACAAACGTTCCCCCCGGGCATTATGGCCCCACAATAATCAAAATTTAGCAAGACTAGATAGGCTCTGTTGGCTTAGAAACCAAATCAACCAAATCCCACCGATGCCACCGAGGCACCTGCTCGATGGCCCGCTGGTCCACTTTGACTGTGTATGTTTTTTTGCGGAGTACAGCGGAAGTGC
>NW_026267352.1:21314-30539 GCF_000697945.3 Frankliniella occidentalis | reverse complement strand
CCCCCCCTGCCCTCTCTCTTTGCCATTTCTGCTTGCTTCCTTTTTAGTTATTTTGTGGAGGCCTGACTCTTGTTCGCACCGTACTATTCCTCTACCAATCTCCTGCATGTGACACAGACCGGTCGACCAAGTGTGCAACTGGTAAAAAAAAACACTTGCAAGTGTGCAAACTTTGAGTTGTGCACTTTTAAGTGTTTAACTCCGAGCACTTACAAATGCACACCCACGACGTTGCACAATTGCAACGTGTCTACCGGGTTGCACCCTTGATAGTTTTTGAGTGCACTCATCCAGCGCTGACTGTACTACCCTGTGGCGCTGTCTGTGGCGAGGTAGGTGCGCGTACTCTGCTCGAGGCGTGACGAGCTGCACTAGAGTACCACTGACATCCGGACCGGATCGTCACCGAGGTGCACAGTCCGTTCCGCTCCATCACATCCCAGCGGGTCTCGAAGGCTAAAATCGAAATAAATAAAATAGATAAAGAGATAGATAGATTTGTGTGAGTGAGCGTATGTGTCGGGGAAAAAGGGGGAGGGGGACTCTCACGGTCTATCACGTGGTTTAAAGGTAAACTATAGCACTTACAGTACAATCAGGGCAACTCCCGCAAACGCTCGCCTAGGGCCAAAACAAACCAACTTGTACCTCATTCTGGCCGACTGCCCCAGCCTTGAAGGTATCTCGGAATCTTGAAAGAAGCGCGCTTGCAGGCATTTTGGTAAAATGCGGCATAAATAGAGGTCCACTATCGGACGTTGAAGGGGGGTAGAAGAAACAGCATGCTGCGGCACGGGAGAGCGATTGTGTTGGCGAGTGCTTCCGCCAAGAGTGTACTTTGCAACTAGGGCCCGATGACAAAAAGTCCGACATGAAAATAAACGGACTTATCTCGCCATGAGGATGCACTGTTCTTTTTTTCTCTTTTGTTGATCTCCTGTCTTGTTCATCTAGGGCCGGGTTATACAATACGGAGGCTGAGTTAGCTTTAAGTCCTGCATCCAGGGTTTCAAGTTGCTTGGCCGACTTGGGGATCGTCTATCGTCCAGCAAGTACGTCCTTCTTTTCGGGAGCTCGGCGCCTGCGATACTCAGGGTAGGCCACCCCGCATCACACCCATGAACTGCAGGCAACATGTTGCCTACTATCAGGCGCTATGAGAGCTTGTCAGTTTCGTAACGGCGAATGACGAAAGTACTTCTGGATGATCCCTTGGCCGAATACACTTAGGCAAACCGGGACTCGGTCACGCTAACAGGAGTGCGTACAGCAAAGGAAGACAAAGCAAATGAAACATGTAAGAATATTAAAGAAATTTTAATAATACTAAGCTAAAACCAATTTTCGATGTTTCCCATTGAAAACACTGCCTGAGACTTGACGAAGAATGAACTCTCTCTTAGTGTAGGACAGCAAGATGTCAGTTATGAGGAAGATCTGAGACAAAAATGAAATAAGTTAACGCAGGCAAGATGGGACGAGGCTCAAACAAATACAATACTCATTTGTGGAGAAAACACAAAATTCAAGAGGCTGGCTTACCTGGGCAATAGCAAAAGCTAAACCGACACCAAAGTAAAAGTTTGCATTTGCTGAACGAGCATAAATCCATAGGTGCCACACAGTTGGTCCCAATACAGATGTTATTATAAATGCAGCCAAGACAATAAATCCTTGTTGTAAATCTGCAATTAAAAAAATAAAACCTCAGCAGGTTGATTACAAGCGCTTTTTAAAAATTACAGTTTTAGATAAAAGCACATAATTTAGAGGCAGTGACAAGTATAATATCTTACATGGAAAAATATGGGCCCACATGGGAAGGAGTGCCAAGTAAAAACCAACGTCTCCAAGACTTGGGTAAGATTTGAACATTGCTGTAATACCAGTAAGTGTTGCTGCAAGTAGTACAGGATCTCGACGAGTCCGTAGGGACAATGGCAGAAGATATAAAACTAGAGCATTCATCTGGAATGCCCATAAATATAGCAGGCGGAAATGTTCAAACATCTCAGTAAAGAAATACCAGAATAAACCAATATTTGGCCTGAGGTCTGGTACAAGCAACCTGGGAAAAGCAGAAGAACAGATAAGGCTTCAAGAACTAGAGCAATTTAATAAAGCAGTAGTACTCATACTTGATGAATGTACAACTCACATGAAGCCATATACAGAATGGACAAACTCCCATCCTCCACTGATATAGCAAGAAAGGACCAACAAACTACTTGTCATTGCTGCAAATAGCCCAATTGTAGCAGCCATAGACCTAACCCAGTGATCTGAATTTGTTGATTGCAAAGCTCTGGGTAAAATTTTTTGATAAATTTTTGGTAATTTTGATGTGACTGACTTTGATTTATTTACAGGGGGTAGAGTATGATATCCAATGCATATAGCAGCAGGTACTATGAGCACTATTGGGTACAATGACTGTAGAGTTGCCAGGGATAAAAATAAACACACAACAGGTCTATTACCTGGAACACAGAAGTAGTCATTTTAGTTTTGAATGAGCAATACAAATATTTAAGACAATGATTGAATTTTTCTAGAGAGAATTACTAACCCTTGACCATACAGAAAAATGAAGCAGCAAGGCAGAAGTTACTGAAGACTGTAGTAGTTTGAGCAACAGTATTGAATAAAATGTATGGATTGAATAAGTATGCAGCTACAACGTACAGTGGCTGTCTTTTGACATCTTTATCTGTAAGTAAGAGTTCTTTTACCTCTTCGCTGTACTCATCCTTATCCTCATTCTGGCGCCTCATCTGATAAAAGTATCAGGAAACAAAAAGAAGCATAAATATTTTTACAATAGACTCATTGTTTCACCCTTAATTTTCCTAGACTTACTAGATGTTTCATGTATTCAACTGCAGTGAGGTACAATAGATGACCAGTTAGGAGATCAAAGATGATAAAAATAGCAGATAGATAAGGAGTTGCTTGATCAATTAGCTGGCTGTAAATGACCAATCCCACAGGGCTCTCATGAAACATATCACCACTGTATGGATTGATCCCATCCTTGTACAAGGCCACACCTTCTGTCACTGGAAACAGAAATAATTTAAGATTCTGAACATTCAAAAAATTAATTAAGGCAATAATCAAGTTATTGATAAAGTGAAGCTACCTTTCTTCCATGAATTTATTGGTGTAGATACTTCTACTCGACCAGAAACAGTAGCTTTAAATTCAGAATTATACAGCCAAATGCGCAGTATTAAAGCAAAACCATACTCAAGGCAAAGAGACTTAAAAGTGTCTGAAGAACCCATACCGGTGACAACTTATAGGTTAGATACTAGCAGTAGACAAGTGGAAGCAGATAGCAAATGGAGTAACGAAATAATATAGCAAAATTATTGTTACGCCATTTTCCATTCAAAAGATAACTGCGAAAGAGGATTAAATAATTCATTCACATGACAGTTGAGGATATAAACATTTGGCTGACAATCAACAACAAACTTTACTGACCCCTCCCCTTCCCCTTCCTCTCCAGTTCAACAACTGACGGTTGCAGTGATACCAATGTGACGGTTTGAAATTTCGGACCAAAGATTTGAAACCCATCTAAAGATGCCCTTTTATTCGCCATTAAGATTTTGGTTCGAAATTATCCGAAAAGTTGTCCCGGTATGTTCAAACAAATAAGGCTGTCAAAACATAATAATTCAACAATAAAAATTAAACAAATAGTGAACTGCCCGCGCAATTTAAACATTTTGCGTGAACTTTCGTCAAAGAGAAGATAGACTGATAGAAGAAAATTTAACATTCAACCGTATTACAGGTACCTTTTTTCAGATTTAATTGAATTTTCACGATTTCGTATGTAGTCTTCAGTAAGTACTCCTATTCTTTAACAGCAGCAATGTCATTCGAAAGCTACGTTTTGATCATACTAGCATGCTGGATCATCTGTCAGTTTGTTTTGGCTTTCTTAAGGTTCTTATTTTGGTGTTTACTCATATCACTCATAGCTATTCTTGCATATCCTCAAGAGAGCAAGCAAATCTTTAGTGTGCACATTATTCCATCTCTGAAAGCTGCTTTGGACTTTCTGCGTGCACAAATTATTGATCTCAGAAGATTGAACTAAACACCAAAGCACTGATTGTTGGTTTGAGATGGGTCGCTAGTCAAGATGAGGGATAAAATAAAATCATTATGCCATATGCCGTTTACACTGTGTATTTTACTAGTGTCACCTGCAAAATTTTGCATCTTACAAGTAGTACAAAATATTCTTTTCAAAGATTTCTTAGACATTTGACTCTACAAATTTTTCAACATCAAATAATACATTGACCAAAACAAGAAAACATAACAATCATGTAATGAAACGTGAAGAAAATCATAAATCAAAGTAAAATCTTAAACAAAGACTGGAAGGGGGTTCTTAAACTACAATATAATTTTATCACAGATGAAAGAGATGACAGACACGTTACACGTTACACTACATTCACTGGTTGAGAGATTGTTAGAGATTTTCTTTTCTAAACTCCATAATTAAATATAGATACCCTTGGCTTCACTCTCACAAGACATCAATGTTATACAAGAGCAAGGAAATATATAGCTACAGATCCATATGAGTAGGAATTTATATATTCCTCATTCTTAAAAAGCAATGTCTTCCAAGGTAATTCCCTAAGTACAGGAAAAGTTATATGTTTAACATTATATTATTGATAATCTGAATTTCTTAATTCACTTGATGTACAGGAAATAAATTATTTAATGGAAAGGTGGATCTTTATGAGGCTTCAATGCATCATGCATAGCATATCTCCATGTCCAGGCACGAGCAATATTTTCAAACATTTTCCTGTCCTGCTTGTAGAGCGAACCTATTTCAGGCTCCATACACACCTGAAAAATTCAGAAATCAAGACTGGGAATCCAGGAATAATCCAATTGATGAGAAGAAATAATTACCTGGCAGTAGGGATCAGTCAGTAGACTTTGAATTGATATTAAGACTTTAGATAAGGTTAAGGCCAAGCTCCAATTATGTTGTATTGAGTCAATCCCAACGTCTCCATGGCGTGACACATTTGGATGGAAAATGCGTGTTACAAACCTGACAGTTGGAGGACTCATTGGATAGCTGTTAAGTTAAAGTAGATCGCAAATTTTTACATCAAACAAAGAAAGTTCAAAGGTAGGGTTTCAAAAGATCTACTCTCATTCAGACTTACCTGTATGGGACTTGTAAATAAAGATAAAATAAACCTCCTGCGTATGGACTATCTGCTGGTCCTCGTATGGTAGCTTGCCAGTGACAACATTTAACATCCAATGGAATGGCTTCAATACCCTCCGGAGGATCAGTTCGGAGAGCTAAAAGATAAATAAAAAGGCAAAATGCAACTGGTGAATGCTGGTAACAGATCTCTTTGCCCACTTTTCATTTGTATTTCAATGACAGAAAATTACGTACTCTTTAGTTCCATCTTCAGGCGGTTTCTACGCCATGAATTTTCTTCACCAGGAGGCACTGACTGAGCAGACATTTGCTGGACACAGGTACGGCAGGGAGCACTAGTCAACCTAAACAAAACAACCAGAATAATGTAAATATAATTGTATAAGGGGATAAATTAATTTTGAAACCAAGAAAAATAACGATACAAACAAATACTAACATAACACCATAGGTACGAAACCAGTCATCCACAAAATAAATTTGTCTGAAAAGAGGCCACCTAAGCAAAGTATATTTCTCCCAATCAGCATCAGAAATATTGGACATGAGCAGATGACGCCATCGTTTACACACATATGCACAGGTCCAAAGAGACAAGTCATCCAAGTAGGAGAACAAAGTGAGTAACACTGGAAAATTTCAAAGCAAATAAGTACACAAAGATTAATCTTCCAAAGATATGCACTTTTGCCAAATCTTACCCTCTGGGGGAAGGTTGTCCACAAGTCCTGCAGTAATGTTATCTCCTTCCTCCCGATGATTGCAAAGCAATTCTAATTGCTTTGGGAGTGAGATAGGAACATTTGGTGGAGGAATCGGGACCAATTCTCTTGGCTCGTCATCTGGATCTGGAGGTGGAGGACCTTGATTATTTTGATTTGCATTCCTCTCCGGACCCATGTCTGAGGGTTCATCATTGCCAGAGTCACCATCATCCCCCTTCTGAAATGTACATTGCATGGTCAGGTGTTAAAATACAAAATGATTTTTACCAATTTTAACAATACAGTATTAGGGCTGGAGTAAGAGGCCTGGAGTATTATTGGACCAAATCCAATTCCACTCTCACTCAGAAAGATCTTACTAATATTTTTTTCAACATGGAGCAATGACATGAATTACTTTTGATATCTTTGTGCCTAACTCATCAAAGGAATCAGTTAAATACAATGTTAATGCCCAAACGCTGTTTCCCTTTTCATAGACAAGAGTAAAGTAGTACGGCCACCCACGCTCACAGCATTCCTATCAGAAATTCACCTTCACCCCTACTCCAGCGCCTTGTACATGGATTCAATTTATTTACCTCACTGAAGAAAAACATGGGGCCAGGGTCAACTGGATATACAAAAGCATGGCAGGTAGCACAAACTGGTTCTCCATAACATGGCCCAAAGTAGCCATTACACAATGAACAAGAAAAATGCTGCAAGTTTATTAGACAACATTAAGAAAGGAAACTGACCAATTACAATCCATTAAAAAATAGAAGCACAGTGCTTACATTGAAACGGAAATTCTCGTCAAAACTCATGTGAGGAACATTGTTAATACTGCGAGCTGGTCTAGTTGGCATTTGCTTAGTACAAATCATACGTTTCTTCATTCCTGAACTGAATGTGCACGAACAAGATGGGTCAGAGGCAGGGTCATCTGTTGGTGGCGATGCCTTGTCTTCTGGCAGGTGTCCATTTGAACTACCGTTGTTACTTTCCATTATCAACGGTCAGTACTGCACCAATAGCAAGGTGACCAATAGTTATATCATACGGGGCAAGAATGTTGCTAAAGGCTATTTAGTATTCAATCACGTAGAGAGATGTATATTTACATGTAAGAACAACGAAAGGTGGTTAGTGGCGTCCTAAACTGTTGACGGCCCCTCCCAGTGCACAACTAATATTAGCACATTCTGCAAAACATAAGTTCCCAAAACAAACTGAATCTCAAGAGAAAATCTATACGAAACACAAATCACTGAAAACTAAACTTTCACGCAGTTAAATAAGAAACTGCCGAAACTAGCATGCCAGTAAAACCAGAGCCTGAAAACCTAACACACAACAAAAAATAAACAAGCAGAAGGTTGTTGAGTATATCGATTGTGAAAGTCGACTCAACTCAAAGTTAACAGTTCTACAAACCTTACCGCGTCTTCCTCATCTTTCCCGCTTTTCAAACAACAGTTCCGAATGAAATTTGTTACATCTCTGGAGGGGGAATCGGAAAATGTGTCTTTTTTTTATCTTTAATTGTTTTAGAACGTGACAACAAGACAACTGGAAAATGGACAAACCGAAGTTTGAGTGTTGAACTGCAGGTTGAATACGGGGGAGAAAACTTTAGCGCGTTGTTGTTGGCCATCCAAATCCTGTCGGGCCACTACCCAAACAGTAAAACTGGAGCTTCCCCTAACTTTACTGTTTTACTTTTGTATTTCTGATTTTCATGAATTAAAACTTGTAGGAAAATGCCCAGAATGTAAGTCTGCGTATGTGGTTTGCGCCTATTTGCGTTAAATGTGGCGAGATGCGAGTTTGAAAACTGTCTATTTTAATGATGCGTGTTGGTACGTGACGGTGCGTTATTGTTTGGGTGAGGGAGCCGCGAAGGGAAGAAGTCTCGAAGTTTGTCGTGTGATTTTTTGAATGAATTTAGAAATGGGAGGAGTTTCTGGTTCAACGAGTGTATGTAATATTATTTTGGTCCAATGCGTGTTGTGTTTTACATATTGTCGGCTCGTTGCCGAACGGAAAAAGTCGACTTGTTGTGGAGTCATAACCTATGTAGGTTATGTTGTCAATTTGGTGAGTATTTTTTTCTGGTTGTACTCATTTAAATGTAATATAATGAAAGAAAATAATCAACTCTCCAGATATACAAGCATAGGTTTTAACTTCATTAAATTAATACAAGTAATTTTCAGTCACAACTAGTAACGAATTCAGTAAATTGTACAATAACAATACAAACAGCGTTGAAGAATTCAGAATGTTAATCAGAACAAATCATACCTGTCAATCACTGAATGTCCCAGCAAAATTATAATCAAAGTTTTGAAATTACTATAGAAAAAATTGCACTTCAGTGGAGTATTGCAGTTGCAGTATATACATCATTGGGATAAAAACAACAGATAATGAAAACAGTCTTTAAAACAAGTCTCCAGTTTAACTTTAAAAGGAACAGATAGACACCAGGGCCTTTGCACAAACCCACTTGATAGCTTTTTCAAAACAGAAGGGTGGGTTTAAAAAATATTTAGGATAAGTGATGCTAGTGTTACTGATAACAAATCAAAGGCTTTGAATAAACTTTGAATTTTAAAATACTGGATAGCAACTCAAATTTTAACAAAGCAAAGTGACTGGTACGTTTCTTCCGTAGGGAACAAATTTTAGTGGTCTTGCAATAGCAGACTGCAACGTACATGAATTCTTTCAATTAAACAAGAAGGACATGGAAGGCAAAATTAACTTTTTACCAATAAACTTGATTTTGAATTGTAATGAACAAAATTATATAAACTAAAATTAGAGCAAGCAATTAGGAACGCTGTTAAGTGATCAAAGTCTTTGGTGAGCGACAAATAGAAAATCAAGAACTGGATAGATTTCACAAGCTTTAACACAAACAAACAGACATATGCAAAACTTTTTGATCATCACTGGTGTAATAGGCTTTGCTATGGCTCAGCCAAAAAGTAATATTAAACTTGCACAATTTAGCAAAAAAAAAACATAAATTGTATGTGCCATGCAAAGTACGTGCATGAATAATTAGAAAGAATAAACTTTTTCATCTCAAAAACAAAAAATAAATAAACTTTTTCATCTCAAAAACAGAAAATAAATAACCTTTGCAACTAAAAAAACTATGATGAAACTATGAAGAAAAAAAAGAAAAAAAAAACTATGAGTGTGACATGATGGCATGCTTTTTCTCGCAGTTCCTCTTGACTGGCTTTTTGAGGACCTGGTTCATGACCAGCACCACAT
>NW_026267352.1:19631-21264 GCF_000697945.3 Frankliniella occidentalis | reverse complement strand
CGGCCAGGAACTATACAATCGGGCAGGCAGGGCGCCGCCCAGAGCAAGCGCGGCCAGGAACTATACAATCGGGCAGGCAGGGCGCCGCCCAGAGCAAGCACGGCCAGGAACTATACAATCGGGCAGGCAGGGCGCCGCCCAGAGCCCCGCGGTGAGCATGCGGGGAAAGGAGGGGGGGGGGTAGCGTGCGATTCACCGAGGAAGCGCCCCTAAAACCTGCTCCCCTCCAGCCTCCAGGTCTGTCGCAGTCCCCTGCCTCCACCGACCGTGCTGCCCGCTCTTGTGGGCGACGGCGACGCCGTGTGTCACACGCGGTGTATGCGGACGATGTGTCGGGGCATGGCGGCGGGAGGCTCAGCTCTGCGGACCTGCCCTTATGTAAGGGTCCGAGCCTGACCATCCCAGCGACCCGTACAGTCGGGCAGGGCACGGGAGACCCCACTGCCCACCACCCCGCATGACGGCCTACCCCGCGCCATCCCTCCCGTTCCCGCTGACACCTGGTTGTTCACGCGCGAGCGCCCGGGCCAGGAGGGGGGGGGGGGGGCACCGCCTCAGCTCGGTTCCGCTACACAACCGCGAGACGCGACAAGACTCAAACACGAATCGGTCGTGATATGCACTCCCCCCTCCGCCCTCGTTCGTCTTCCCACGACAGTACGGGGCACGCGACGGCGCCGCGAACGAGCGAGCCAGCGGTGCAGCCCCCTCGCCCTCCCCTCCCCCCTACTCCTGTTATGTCATTCATGCACCTGCGCTGCCCTGGGCCGCCCCGCCCGCCCCGCCCCGCCCTGCACTGCTGGAGCTGGACCAGCCGCCGGCCGTGCCTGCCGCTCTCTGCCGATGCACTTCTTGAAAGCGAAATGCAACTGCCGACGGTTGTCGCAAAAGGCGGCGCGAAGCAGCCTACCCCGTCCGTGGTGACTGGCACATCGCGATGGGACCCGCCGGACCATAAACAGACCTGCCGACGGACGGATCTACGGAAAGATAAACGGACGGACCTCGATCGAAAGGGATCGACGGGTTTCCGTCGCGCAAAAATTGGCTTTGCATCTATTGATAATAATTTTCAGGGCCATTTTAAGACGGAACAAGTCAACTGAATTTTACAATTACAGGGTGTTGGCCGTTGATTATAATAAAGCCTTATCTCTTATGGCATTTCCCTGGCACGAGCAGCATAGTACGGTTGTTTTCCGGTGGGTCTAGTTTTTTATATTTATTTTTTTAATAGTCGCCCGGAAACACGCCTAAATGCATTGGCCTACTCACTGGCGGCAACTGGTCTAACACTCTACCATCATGAAAGAAGGGCGCTGCCTCTGCTCCCATATGATACAACTAACTGCCCAAATTGGCCCAGCAGCAGCATCAGCAGCAGCAGCACACATAAGGAGGAGGAGGAGGAGGAGGAGGAGGAGGAAGGCCGAGGCGCTCCACCGCCCCACTCCTCGGCCCCCGGCCATAAGCGAGCGGAACATGCGATATGGAGGGAAACTCCCGGAATAAAAACCATTTTCTCGCGCCGTACGGCACACGCTTCGCGACCCGAGGAGGAGGCTGAATAAGGCGCCGGGCCACGCACGGCCTGCTTAGCCACGTGCAATAAGGTGTCGTCTGCTTTCCTTCC
>NW_026267352.1:8445-19497 GCF_000697945.3 Frankliniella occidentalis | reverse complement strand
CCCCATTAGAGCGTAAAAGTGAATTTTTGCTTTGTTCAAATGTTCAAGATTATTATGTTGGCCCGACAGCATCTGGATGGCCCCCCTGGCAGCTAGGCAACCCCTGCCAACACTCGAGCACCGCCTTAATAACACTGTGTTCCCCCCCGTGTGCTGGCCATCCAACATCTCCCGTGTGCACAAAGAAGATATCAACAAATAAAACAAACAACAATAAATCGCAACGAACGACATCGACATGGAATGGAAAGTAAATACGAAGTGCGGAGAATGTAGGCTCAATTTTTGCACATTGTTGAAGAATAAATAACGTTCTTGCCGTGATTGTGAAGAGATTTCGAAGGACACAATGTGCTTGACTTTAGAAGGTTCGATGGGAGTGTCCACTTAAACTTGGCGTAAATTGTCTGCTCCTAGCTATGAAGCTTAAAGTCAGGTTAAGACAACGATATTTTCGTTGTATCGGCCTTCCATTTTTACTGTTGCTGTTAACGCGTTTTAAATTAGCCGATTCCTGCTCTAGTGACTCTCTTACTCCACATTATGTGAAAGTAAAGTTCACCACTCAAGTTGTCAGGAATGAATACATAGTAGCGTTCAATGCATATTACAAGACTCAAGCAAGAGAAAGGTTTATTGCAGCCGCTTTGAATGGCTCTGATGTAAGCAACTGGAAGATTCTTGCAAGAAACAACCCAGCAAGTGACTATCCCAGTGACTTTGATGTAGTGACTTTAGAGGAGGCAGAAAACAGCCAAGATGGGTTAGAAGCATTACGCCTTCATCCAGCAATTCGGAGGGTGACACCTCAAAGAATGGTTCAGAGATCATTGCAGTATGAAAATTCAACAGATTTTGACAGTGAAGCTGACAATTCAACGAGCACGGAGAGCTTTGAAAGGTGGCAGTCATCGCGACCATTGAAACGCCTGAGCCTAGCTGTGAATAAACATTTTTGGCAATCAACAGGAAGGCATACAAGTAGACGACTTCTACGAGCTATTCCTCGTCAAGTTACTGCTATTCTTCAAGCTGATGCTCTATGGCACATGGGAATCACAGGAGCAGGTGTTAAAGTGGCAGTTTTCGACACTGGGTTAGCAAAGACTCATCCTCATTTTAAGCGCATAAAAGAGAGGACTAACTGGACTAGTGAGAAGACTTTAGATGATGGCTTAGGTCATGGTACCTTTGTGGCTGGTGTGATAGCTTCGCACAGAGAATGCCTAGGCCTTGCCCCTGATGCTGAGCTTCACGTGTTTCGTGTTTTTACTAACAATCAGGTAATTGTCTCCTTCCTCTTCTAGCTTATAAAGTTATTAAATAGATGAACTATTCTATCATTCATTCATTAGTGTTTTTAATTAATTTGCTTTTCTTCCATTTTATCATTTATTCATTGATCCAAACAATTTTCAGGTTTCTTATACATCTTGGTTCCTTGATGCATTTAATTATGCCATTTTGAAGCGAATTGGGGTTTTAAACTTGAGTATTGGAGGACCAGATTTCATGGACCATCCTTTTGTTGACAAAGTCTGGGAACTGACTGCAAACAAAGTGATCATGGTGTCTGCAATCGGCAATGATGGGCCTTTATATGGCACTCTCAACAACCCAGCAGATCAAATGGATGTCATTGGCGTTGGTGGTATTAACTTTGAAGATCAAATAGCCAAGTTTTCTTCTCGAGGTATGACTACTTGGGAGCTTCCCCAGGGCTATGGAAGAGTCAAGCCAGATATTGTCACGTACGGGGCTGCAGTTCGTGGGTCAGCTATCATGGGAGGTTGTCGCACACTGTCTGGCACTAGTGTTGCTTCACCTGTTGTTGCTGGAGCTGTAGCACTTTTGGCAAGGTACACCAAAAGAATTCTTTGTTATGTTTATTGTGTATATGAAATTAAAATCCCCTCTGCTAATGAATAATCTTTGCTTGTATTTTTTCTATTAGTGGTGTTCTTCACCGGGGAAATATTTTGAATCCGGCTAGTATGAAACAAGCTCTTCTTGCATCTGCTCGTAGATTGCCTGGTGTTAATATGTTTGAACAAGGTCACGGCAAACTTGATCTCCTGCGGGCTTATCAAGTGCTTAATTCTTATCAGCCACAAGCAAGTCTCAGTCCAAGGTAATTCTGAAATCGATAACACCTGTATTGTGCCGTAGTGAATGTTTCTACTTTCAGGCTCCTCTTTATGTTTCAGTTACATTGACCTGAGTGAGTGCCAATATATGTGGCCGTATTGCAGTCAGCCTCTCTATTACGGGGCTCTTCCAACAATTGTTAATGTCACTATCCTGAATGGACTCGGTGTGTCAGGGAAAGTTGTCAACAAACCTGTGTGGCATCCCTATACCCCGCAGTTTGGGCATCACATTGATGTGGCTTTTACTCATTCAGAAGTTCTCTGGCCGTGGTCTGGATGGTTGGCTGTAAGTATATTCTTTTGTCAAATTTAAAATGAAGAATCTTAGCATAAGTTTGTAAACTATATCAAGTTTTTAATTATTTTGTGAACATTATTGAAAGAATTTTTTAAAATTTCAGGTCAGCATTGCTGTAACACGAACTGCTTCCAATTGGGAAGGTATGGCTCAGGGTCATGTTGAACTGACAATTGAATCCCCACCAGAAGATGGAGAAACTGAACCAAGGCGGTCTACTGTTCGACTGGCCATTAAAGCAAAGATTATTCCAACTCCTCCCCGACAGTGAGTTGACCAGCATGTAACTCATAAAATTATTATTACTTCTTTATGGTAACTTTTATTATGTCTTTATAAATTTGTGCAGTAAACGATTATTGTGGGATCAGTATCATAATTTAAGGTATCCCCCTGGCTACTTCCCGAGAGACAACTTGCGTATGAAAAGTGATCCATTAGACTGGAATGGAGATCATATTCACACTAATTTCAAGGTATTTATTTACAAAAGATTGTAGATTCCTTTTTATTATAATGTAGTATTACGGTTTCAAAATGTATAAAATAGTATAAAATATTAATTTTAAAAAAATATTCTAGGACATGTATCAGCATTTACGCAATGGTGGTTATTATATTGAAGTACTTGGTTCTCCTCTAAGTTGTCTTGATGCATCACAATATGGAACCCTATTAATAGTGGATCCAGAGGAAGAATATTTTCCAGAGGAAGTTGCAAAACTTAAACGAGATGTTGATGCAGGCCTATCCTTGGTTGTGTTTGCTGATTGGTACAATGTTTCTGTCATGCGAAAAGTTAAATTCTATGATGAAAATACTCGGCAGTGGTGGATGCCAGATACAGGGGGAGCAAATGTACCTGCCCTTAATGACCTGCTATCGCCATGGGGAATTGCACTTAGTGATAATGTTCATGAAGGTATGTGCTTCACATTTGCTGCAGTAAATCACAATTGAGTTTTTTTTAGTGACGTGGTTTAATTTGATTTTTAATTCTTATTTCTTATTAATTGTAGGGTCTTTTAACCTTGGAGAGCATGAAATGTACTATGCATCTGGGGCCAGCCTTCTGAAATTTCCAGACTCTGGAGTTGTGGTTTCAAGGTCACTGAGGGACCAAGGAGTGGAAATTCTCGATTCTGATGCTGATACTGTTTCAAGTACGGTACCCATTTTAGGTCTTTTGCAAAGCAGACCAAATGAAGTTGAAGTTGACGATGCTACAACAGAAAAAGTGTTTTCATCACCTAGTGGCCGAGTTGTTGTGTATGGTGACTCTAATTGCCTGGACAATAGTCATTTGCAGAAAGGTGAGTTTAGTAGTTTAGTCATCAATTACATTCAAAACTCAAGTGATCTGCCTCTTCTCACATTTTTGTTGTCTCTTTTTTTATTCAGATTGCTTCTGGATGTTGGATGCCTTGTTGGAATTCACATCAACTGGTCACATGCCATCTATATTTAAGGATAACAGTGCCAAAGTAACCTTCCCATCAACAGATGAACCATTACCTCAAAGAATGGAAGGGAATCATCTGTACCGGTGGGTATATTATTAATAATCTATTTGTTGTTCTCTGAAAGTACCTATTATGATATTCTCATGAGTATCTATATGTATTGTTTTTATGAAATAGATATTCAAAAGTTATTGAAAATCACATGGGAACATTGAGAACAAGAGAACTGCCAACTTGCCCTCATCTTGTGTGGGCGAAACCTCAACCACTCAACACTTCTGCTCCAACGTAAGTTTGTTAATTAGTGTAGTTTGAAACACATCAGTTTGTGTTTTGTTTACTTTTAATCTGTGGACCCTTAGCTTGATTTGGGTGTGGATTATTATTCTGTTTTAAGGATATCTGTTAAAAGTTGAACCCTGTATCTGTTGCAGCAACCTTTACAAAGCACAAAAACTTCTATCGGTTGCAATAGACGGGGATTTGCCATTATTCCGTGTTGCCCAGGGAGCTGCACAAATGGACATTGATCGGGATTCATTTGATAGAGGAATGGGAGTGGATATAGAAGTTGAAGAGGAGGGTATTGCACTTGTAGACTTGGCCCCGGCTATTCTTGTCATATCCCTTGCGGCAGCTGCCGTTATATTAGCTTGTAGGTGCTACCGTTCAAGAACAAGACCAAGAAGAAAGCGTGCGCCGAGACTTCGGCGTCTAATGGCTGTGTTAAATGCAGGGCGAACGCCAACAGTGTGATATTGAGTGTTCGAGTGCATATACCAATAAGACAATTTATAAAGTAATGTTCCTTTTTAAGATCCATCTGGATAAGGTTTTCACACTTCAAATAAGGATCCTATCAGACTAAGCTTTCTAGATCTCAAAAACTTTCTTCATTGTATTAACCATGATTTTATCATTTTTTCATTAGAAGTTTATTTCCTGAATTGGCAGCACGGTGTTCTGTGATGGTAATTTGTCGTATATTGAATTTTTTATTTAATTCTGGTCTACCAGCAAAAATTCCAACTTTTAAAACCACTTGTGCTACTTCTTGCTCCTTTTTAAAGTTATTGAGTAGTATGTATGCAGCACTGAGAGAAATGTCCTTTGTGGATCTTGTTCAACTATCATTTTAAATCATTTACTGGCAAATGCCAGTGTTTTGATTATTTATTATACATCTTTCATATCTTGTAGGCAGTAGGGAGACATGGGGACATGTCATGTGTAGTTTGTACACAGCATTTGTGATATAATAATAACTAACAATGATTGACAATAAGTGATATGTTTTGTGGACTGTAGCTGTTGTAAAATCAGTCAAGGAATTATCATTGATATTCTTCTTCAGGTTTCAAGATTTAAGACTGTTCTACTTCAATCTTCTTCTTTTTTTCTTTTTCTTTTTTTTTTTAATAGATATTCATTTTGTCAGCTATATTTAATAAAAGCACCTATCATTCATTGGATGATGAAAATTAAGAATTACATTTATGCAAATCAAACTTGTTGTGTGAAAAGGGGCCCCCAACAACCATACACACTGGCAGTGGTATTAACCTGTGCAATAATCACTACATTTCTGTCTAGTCTATGTTGCAATTGAAAGCCAACTATTACGTATGTTTAAAGTCTCATTCACTTTGTTTTGTGATCTGTATATTGTTGGTCGTCTGTTTTTTGATACAACTGTCCTGGTGCTAAATGCTGCAGTGCTTTATCAAATTTTTAGAATCTGTATTTCTGAAGCTATTCCAGGACGCACCTCTTTTTAAGACTGCAGTAAACAATGTGTAGGTTGTTGATTTCCACTAGTTTGATCTGTCAGCTTTCTGTAATCTGCATCCCATTCCCCAACCTATGTTATAGCTTAGGCAAAAACATACAAAGTATGTTGCATAATATCATCTTTAAACCAATCCATTTTTATCAACAATAATGTTTAATTTAGGAGAGCTATAGGAATATGTTATGTATGTTATGAATTCCAAGAGATTTATTTTTAGTCAATAACATATGATTATGATAATCAATTAATGTCTTCCCGTTACTTATCTTGTTTCGTGTTGTTTTGATGTTTCTTGTGTTCAATTTTCTTTGTTCATATTAATGTTGTTTTATGTTCATAAAAGGGAACCCAATTTTTGGTTTTTTCACAATTTTCCTTTGTTTTTAGTTAACATCCATTATCTAAGGACAGTATGATATTTATGTGTTTAGCATAGCATTGTTTTTGTTTGTAGCTTTACTTCTGATATTTTTAATATTTTAAAATCAGAACTGAATTCTTTACAAATTTTGAAAGTAGTAAAATATTGTGGAGTACTGTTTGTCAGGCCAACAACAAAACAGTGTTGCGGATTTGCATACCCTCGGTGGAGCAAGTAGGCAAACCCTCATACTGCTGTGTCGTGGCCCTGACACACGGTACAATATTCTAGGAGAACTTTTCATACGTATGTTTGGGAAAAGTCTTCTTGTTCCTGGAATTTGTGCTTACTCCTGACAAGATGCATAAATTTATAACTAATGTGGTTCAAAACTTATGCCCTCATTGTGTACTTCATTGTTTGAGTTATTTGCAAGTTTATTTATCAACTATCTGATCAAAAATCACATCAACTTGTAATTTTAAAATACTTTTCCTCTTTGTTTTATTGCACGTCCATATTGCGGAAAAGTGTGAGGTTTTTGTATTGATTGTCTCATGCTAACTGGTAAGCTTTAAAATAGCTTCAAGAATCCAGGCATAAGAAAATTCAATCGAAGAATATGTTTAAATTTATAATTTTCAAATTTCTTTTCATTTTTTCTGATCTAAATCTACTGTAATAATTAGATTGTCCATAATAATTTACATAGAACATCCATTCTGCTCATACACTCATCCATTCAAATCTTCCATACGCACAGTCATACAACCAATAATTACTAGGTTAGTAATTTAACATGTAAATTTGAACTTATAGACTCCACAATGTGAGCTGTAGAATTTCTTTAAAATTTTGATTAATGGTCATGATATGTTGTTTGGCTATGGCAGGGGCTGAAAATAATAAAAAATCACTTTTATATCTGTTGTCAGTCATAACAAGTGCACCTCCAAAACCTTTCTACGAGAGAAAACCATGTGACATTTTGTTTGCCTAGTATTGATTTTAACTTTCATGACCTCGTGGAACAAGAAAACAGTAGCATTCTTTACAACAAAATTACTGAACCTAAACTTAATTTATAATTTGCATATTAAAATGCAGTAAGGTGGGTCTAACAAAGCCACCTTAGTTGAGCGAGATCAAAATGTCAACTGTATTATAATACTTCAGCACCAGAGAGGAGGTGCTTCAATTCTTCCAGTGCAATTGTTGTTTGAAAAATGTAAAAAAACTGTTTGATAGAATTGAAAATTTGCTTGCACTATCACATGGGCAGTGTATTTCACCTCCACCTCCCTATGCACTGCTGGAAAGCGACGTAGTCGAACCAGCTAAAGCGCTCTTGCACGAAGGCGCTGAACTTTGTCTGGGTCGACTACATGTGCGCAAGCGAGATATACAATGGGGCTGTTTAGTCCCTCATGCCCGGTACCGGTACGGCTTTCAATGGCCTCGAAAAGGGGGAAAAGGGTGGCCTTTAGCACGAGGACCTTTGTGGTCCTCCTCCGGCACCGGCCCATCACTTCTTGTAAAAGACCGTGTTGGGGTGTCGTTGAAGCCAGCGGTTCTTGATCATGTCGCTGCCCTTCTCGGCGATCATGATGACCGGCGCGTTGGTGTTGCCCGAGGTGACGACGGGCATGATCGAGGCGTCGATGACCCTGAGCCGGTCGAGCCCGTGCACGCGCAGCTGCGGGTCGACCACCGCGCCGGGGTCGTCCGGGGGTCCCATTCTGCATGAGCCCGCCTGGTGGTTCTCCGGCCCCGTCTGGCGGCGAACCGCGCACTCCCAGTACGCGTCGCAGCCGAACGCGAGGTTCTCACAGCCGGCGACGGGCGTGCGGTCCATCCGGAAGCCGTACCTGGATTAGATCGAAAAGTGTTCAGGTCATGTCACAGCAGTGTTATATTCAGTCAAGGATTCTGGTGCTCCGGGTGAGTTCGGGTCAACTCTCTCCGGAGAGGTTCGGGTAGAGTCCGTGATCCCAGATTAGGTTAGGTTTCAGTTTAAATCGTTTAAATCAGAGTAAACGCTCTTGAACGTAAACCGTAGTATGATGTTTCGCTGTAAAACGGCTAAAAGTCCCTTTAAAAGCGAAAATTTATTCGTAAACCTCTGCCTATTCTGCCCCGCATTCTACCCCCACTCTCTCTACTTCACCCGCACCTCTCCGGAGAGAACTCACCCGAAGTCACCCGGAGCTCACTAGAATCCTTAATTGAATATAACAGGGGTGTCCACCATGTGGCCACACTCACCTCTGCAGGGCGGCGGTCTCCGTGAGCCTGATGGCGAACTTGATGCCGTCGATGAGCATGGTGACATCGTCGGGGTGCGACAGGTAGCGCGCGAAGATCCGCGGGTGCGCGAGCGGGTCGTTGGAGGCCAGGCGGAGGAAGCCGCGGCTCTTGGGGTGCAGCACGGCGGGGAAGATGTTGACGGTGCGGAGCGCCATCGAGTTGGGGTTGCCGTCGGCGCGCTCGCCCACCTGCCCCGTCCGCGCGCACGCCGCGAGGAAGCCGCCGAAGAAGAACTGGATGTCGGGGTGGTCGTCGGCCGGGTTGCTGAAGCGCGAGTTGATGAAGCCCGTGACCTCGGACAGCCCTGTGCCGGACATGAGCCCGTCGCGGAACAGCAGGTACTCCATGGCGGTGGCCCAGTTAAGGGGCGTGGTGTTGGTGTCGTTGATGGTGAAGGTGAGGAAGAAGGCCACGTGGTTGTGCAGGTTGCGGCCCACGCCGGGCAGGTTGTGCGTGACGGGCACGTTGACCTGCTGCAGCTCCTCGCGCGGTCCGATACCCGAGAGCAGCAGCAGCTGCGGTGAGTTGACTGCGCCGCCGGACACGATCACCTCCAGCTTGGAGTAGAAGTTCTGGCGCGTGCCGTCGCTTCGGATCACCTCAACCTGGACAGACGAAAACGTTAGGCAAACAGCAGCAGCGTCACGACCCGGGGCCCACGCCACCACCTCGAGGGAGCGGCTGGACGCGTTGCCCAAGAGGGATGGGTTGAGTGACCCTCGCTCCTCGTGGCCAGCTCGTCCAGCGGCCCGGAGGCCAAGGGGCACTAGGGCAGTGGTGAGTCAGGAGCGCGAGCTGCGGTCGAGTGTAGCGTCCTCGCCTTGGGCAATATCCCCCCCCCCCCTCTGACTTATCCTCTGTCCCCTTCTCTACTCACCCCGTACGCCTCTTTGGTGGTCGTGTTGATGAGGATCTTGGTGACGGTCGTGTTGAGCAGGATGTGCAGGTTGGACCTGTCCTTGACGGGGCGCAGGAAGGCCTTGCTGGTGGACAGGCGAGACCCGTTGCGCGAGGTGGTCTGCGCGATGGCGAAGCCCGTGTGCTGGAAGCCGTTCACGTCGCGGATGGGCTGGCCCATCTCCATGGCGGCGGCCAGGATGGCGTGCGACAGCGGCGGGTGGTACGGGAACTGGGTGACCGTCAGCGGGCCGCCGACGCCGTGCAGCCCCGAGTCCATGGTGTCGGCCTGCAGGTTGTCCTCGGACTTGAGGAAGAAGGGCAGGACGTCCTGGTAGCCCCAGCCCGTGTTGCCCATGGCCGCCCAGTTGTCGTAGTCGCGCCGGCTGCCGCGCATGTACATCATGCCGTTGAGCACGCTCGTCCCGCCCAGCACCTGCAGGACACCCGAGAGGGACACCCGAGAGGGACAGTCATCAGCGGCTTGCTTTCACAAAGCCCCCCACAATGCGCGCGAGGCGCGGCGAGGCTTGGGCGTTCTCAGGCCGCCGCGCCACTCCGACATGAAATAAGGCCGCCCGCCGCGTTTCCACGCGGAATGACCCTTCTCTTCGCCCCGGCCGGGCCCCTGTTACCCCCTTCACTCGGTCTCCCCGTCGTCGCGCAAGCCCACAGGGTCCCCGCGAGGCGTCCCGACAGCGGGATCCCTGACGCTCCATTCCTCCAGGAGGCTGATACCTTTCGGGTATGCAGGAGGGCCAAGCTTGCCGCCACATACGGTGGTGCCTATGCCCTGTTCCCACGGCGTGGGGCGTGGGGCGCGGGGAGGGCGCGGCATGTGAGAAAGCTCCGGACCTCCCCTCTCCTCTCCTCGTCCCGCCTCAGTCTGCTCGCGGTGCAGACCTATGTTCAAAACGTGCGAACCACCGTCGGTGCCACGTAATCGCCCCCTTTACGTTTTTTTTTTTCGTTTCTGTTGACTCGTGCGTCCGGCCCGTTCCGCCCCGGATGGCCGGTTTGTTTACCTTCCCTCGTGGCCAGGTGCAACGCCGCTCGTCCTCGCCCAGGCACGCCATGTCCTCCGGCTCCGTCTTGTACTTCCAGTCGATGTCCGAGCCCAGGAAGTTGAGGAACATGGAAGGAACCTGTCGAAGGGAGCCATGTGTCACTCAGCGAAGTACAGGAGCCTAGCGCCTGCGAGACCCGGGATAGGCCACCCCGCAGTACACGCATGCGGTGCAGGCAAGATATTGCCTACCTACCAGGCGCTCAGAGAGCTTGCAACAGGCGGCTGCGGAAGCGTGCGCGCGCGCGTGGGCCACTCACCTGCGTGCCCGTGGGCTCGTTGCCTCCCGCCTCGATGCCCAGCACTCGCCAGTGGGGGTTCTCGGACAGCCTGGAGGCGACCACGGCGCCCGCCGAGCCCAGGCCCACCACGATGAAGTCGTACTCGTTGTTGAGGTCGCGCTCGCGCGACTGGGGCCGGCCGCAGGGGTCCTCCAGGTCGCACTGCGACCGGATGAACACCTCGAGCAGGCCCATGAAGAGCATGAAGGCGGAGCCGCCGCACGCGTTGGCGAGCGTGGGGCCGGGCCGCGTCACCGGGCAGTTGCACTGCATCTGCAAGGCACAAGAGTCAACTAATTAATGAGATGAAAGTCGGCGCGCCTAACCGAGAGCAAGCACGGCCAGGAACTATACAATCGGGCAGGCAGAGCGCCGCCCAGAGCAAGCACGGCCAGGAACTATACAATCGGGCAGGCAGGGCGCCGCCCAGAGCAAGC
>NW_026267352.1:3110-5505 GCF_000697945.3 Frankliniella occidentalis | reverse complement strand
CCGGCCTGCCCCCGCGGGCTGCCCCCTCCGGCCTGCCCCCCGGCCCGCTTTATGGTCCAGCGCCCCCGCAAGCCCCGCGACCCCGGACCTAGCCCACCGCCGCCGCGCTGTCCATTGTTGACCCCATCGTAGTGGAAATAATGCGGGCCAAGTCTTGCAGCTCCGTAGCGCTCTGCGGCGGCGTGGCGTGGCGTAGCGTGGTGCGGCACGACGGCGCCTGCCACTTCCAGCGCGCTTCCAGGCGCCATCGCCTTGAGATCCATACCCTACACTAAAGGCAAAGAGCCTCGCCTGGGTGCAACATAGCACCTTCCCCCCAATTTTATCTTTTATCGCCTGCAGTGCGAAGGTTTTGGTTGCTGGATCAGGATGCGATTTATCTCTCTCCCTTTTTTTTTTGGCGCCCGCTATCGTCGGCGCCCGTCCGTCTGCAGTTGACCCTGACCAGGCGCTTATCTGCGCAACCCCGGCCATTCTGTAATAATAATTAGAACCGTTCCCGCAGGACGGCCCACTGCTATGGGGTCATTAGAAGGCTCGCAACCTGCACGACTTCCGCCCCTGGTCTAGTCCCCAAAATGGTTCTTTTGTTCACCCTTTTCCAGACGAAATACTAACATTTCTGGTCCCGATCTCGAATTTTGTAAACGTTGGTGTTTCGTCTGAAGAAGGTAACGAAACACGACAAAACACTTCACGTTTAGGGATATCCGAGATCAGGACCGGAAGTCTCCTGCTATCAGGGGAAGCCGAGGTCGTGGTCTCGGTGCCCTCTGCTGCGCCCCGGCCCTGGCCGCTCAATGCACCGATGAGTCTGGGGGGAACAGGGCGCGCAGGGCGCGCAGGGGTCGGATTCGGTCCGCAGTGCCGTGTCCAGGAAGCGTTGGGACGGCGAGCGTTGCCGGCGCGGGCCCAGCGCCAGCGCAGTGTAGCTGGCGCGCCCTGCCCTCCGTCACCGACCCCGCGGGCCAGGAGGTGAGAGGTGTCGCGCCGGCTCAGTGGCTCCAGGAGACCCGGGCGGCCTTTCTCTGTTGGGCTGGGCGGGCGCCATACTGCTGCCACTTACGCTTTCTAAATCACTACGGTGCTGTACGCCGCCCCTCCTACTGAGCCGACTCCAACCCCACCCCGCCTAAGATAAAAAACAAAACAAAAGGCAAGCCCGCAGTCTCCACACCGCGTTGCCTCCACAGTGTCCGCGCCCCATGATGTGCACAGTTCAACACAGATTCAACTCCTTGACCTCTCATACATCGCTGACGCCAGTTTGGTGCGTCGGAAAGAATCCCAAAACACTTTGATAAGTTAGTTTCAAGTACGAACTTATTTCTCATGGTGACTTCTGATTCACCGAACGGCACTTACAGGTAAAACATTGCTTTGCTTGTAAGTCGGTAAGAGCTTCACGGCTGAGTTGTCATAACACCTTCTCTAAATGACACGACTTTTTGAGTGTGCCCTTCCCTAGACCGTACGGTCATGATTGATCGAGAGTTTCCTATCGCTTGGTCATCCCGGTAGAGGTAGAGGTTGACCAACTTGAGACCGCTATGACCTTCCCGCTTTTCGTTTACCTGTTAGCTGTGGGGAAGTAGGATACACACCCCCGTGCTTTCGAAGACTCTCGTGTCGCCGTCTGCCATCGACACAGGGTGGGGGCGGGACGCGCAGCGAGTATCGTCAAGATCAAGGTCGGCGTACCGCACCGCGTCCCCGCCGCGCCCTCGCCGTGGGGGACCCGACCGCCGGCCAGGAGGAGGGCTCGGGCTGGGGCTGGGCCTCGGGCTGGGCTGTAACGGCAGCGGCATGGACAGGAAGGATCTCCGCCGGACGCAGCGGAGCTCGCCTCTGAGCTAGCCGCCGTGCCTCACTGACCCCGCAAGCCGCGCAGGCCACCGTCCATTTTTTTTCAAGCGTTTTCTGTCTGTCTGTCTGTCTGTCTGTCTGTCTGTCTGTCTGTCTGTCTGTCTGTCCGTCTCCGCCTCGCCGCACGCCTCAACAGTGCACACAATTCCATTTTCCTAGCTATTTTTCTCGCAATATTTCTCTCAGTTATAGACGTCGCTATCGGGCTCCGATCCTCTCTGCTACGGGCAAGGTCACATGATGGCGCTTTGGGCTATCGTCGCTTTTATCGCGTTGTTCGCCTTTCTGATCTTCCTTTTGTTTCTTTCAAGCTCTCACGCTAATCGAGTTTAGATAAATTACTGTGGTATCCTATCAGGTTGCATATCCGGACGGTGGCCCATAGCGGCAGTCCTGTTGGGCAGGAGTGCTCGGCGGGGTTGCCTACACACACGGCGGCCCCAAGCGCCTGGTGGACGGGCAGTCCCGTTGGGCAGGGATGCTCGGCGGGGTTGCCTACACCACAGCGGCCCCAAGCGCCTGGTGGACG
>NW_026267352.1:0-3060 GCF_000697945.3 Frankliniella occidentalis | reverse complement strand
CAGGGATGCTCGGCGGGGTTGCCTACACCACAGCGGCCCCAAGCGCCTGGTGGACGGGCAGTCCCGTTGGGCAGGGATGCTCGGCGGGGTTGCCTGCCTTGACGGCGTTCCGTCGGACCAGCCGAGTTGTGCAGACCCGGTGTGCTCTAGCGGGCCCGGCGTGGCGGGGCCAGCCGGGCGAGGGGTGCATTGTATCCCTGTCCACCGACTGCCAAGGCCCTCGCGTCCGCCCCGTTGCACAAAGCACACACACACACGCACACACATTGTGACCGTAGCGGCGGTCAGCGTGCGGCCTATTCTAGCGGCCCGAAGCCAAGCCAATGCGTGCGGCCGCTGCCACACATGGCCTGCACGCGCGTGTGTTTTGGGACCTCGCCCTGCTCTTCAGCGAGTGGCCCTGCCGCGGCCGCCCGAGGCGAGGCTCCCGCGACCCCTCGATAGCAGCTCCTATGAGTGCGTAACAAGTCGTAGCTTAGAAACGGCGAAGCGATAGTTCTGCACTCCTTTAAAGACTCCGTTTCGTGCAGTTCTTGTGAGTCCCTGGCCTGAAGCCTAAAGCCCCCGACTGACTTGACGAGTGGGACCCGCTCGAGCCCTCTCAGCCTCCAGATCGCTCGAGCCCGCAACCTGCAGCCTCCAGCTCCAGCGCGAGCCCGCAGCACGCTCGGGGTGCACGGTGGGGGTCCTGATTTACGGGGCCGAAGTGTCTGGAGCCCCCAGCCCCAGCGGCCCCAGCTCGGGCTCCAGCGGGCAGCGTTTGTTTGTTGCGACACGGATGCCCCGCGCGCCCGCCCTCGCGGCCCGCGGCCTTGCCGGTCACGGCGCCGATCGCGTGCTCCCGGAATAGGACGACATCATCGTCGTCGTAGGACCCATCATCGTGACCACGCGACTTACACGGATGAGTTGGTGGCGTCTCCTTCATCCTCGACTCGGCATAGATGCAGCGGGCGGCCCGACCGCGACCAAAGGAATGTCAGCGCGGTCAGCTAGGACCGCTCGCGGGGATCCGGCACACAGGGCATCCTATCTATGGTTTTCATGTTTTAATATTTTCTGTGCACTTTAAAATAATCCTAGTATCAGCTCGACTCTGGTACAAATTACACTTACTTATTTTTTCTACACTTTAAATCTGGGGTGCCCAGCAGCTGCGTCACTAAATCGCACTTTTGCAAGACACCTTGGGTTTTGGGACCCTTTTCCTGCAGAGAGGTCCCGGCCCAGCTAAAGGTAGGTAAGGGGCTACCTGCTTATTGGACATCCCTTGCACCTGGGTCCCTCGGCAGGAAAAAGGTGCCAAAACTCAAGGTGTCCTGCAAAAGTGCTACTACAGTCGCACAGCTGCTCTGGCCACCCCAGATTATTTACAGTGTAGATAGATACTTCACTTTCAGAAAAAAACAAAACAATGAAAGGTTCACAGTATTCACAGTACCAAAAGGAGCCGATTCGATCTCAAGCGTGTGATTGGTTACGTTCCTCTTCATCAATTATTCCTCGTGACGTGCACTAGAGCCTGGAGAGCTGGGGGAAATGCAGACTGGCCACAAAAAGACCATGCAAAATTATTAAGGATCCTAATAGAACCGTTTTGTACCGAAAGAAGTAGTCCGAAAGATCGGTCAGTCCGAACGCTCGCCCCCGACAGAAAATTAATTACTTCTCTTTCATTTTTTATTCAGATCCTTTGCATCATTCTTCAGGTTAATTAATTGAAAACTTGATTCCGTCTGTCCATTAGTTTACCCTTGCGTCCTTCATCGGATCACAAGGGTCCGCCACCAGTGCCTGAACCGCTCGGGCTGATGGAAAAATTCCCAATATGCGAGACACACACCGGTAGAGCGCCCCTGGCCGGCTGGGCACCGCACGAGCGCGCGAGGTGTCCCGGAGGTGCCCCGGTGACTTGGACTAGAACCGAAAATGCAGGAATCCAGGGCGGCCTCGGCGGGCCGGAGCGGGGCGGCTGGGCTGGGCTCGCATGCCCCTCGTACCGACCCGTGCCACCGACAACGCCCCGCCCCGCCACAGAGGACACATGTGTCTCACACGTGTGCAGATCCGGTTCCCCGGCCGGCGGCCCGCCCCACGACGAATTGGGCAAAGTCATTAAACGTGTATTTGTATTTCGTCACGTCAGACTGACCAAATCCTTTCCAGAGAACGGTTCTAAATAAAGCAATGATCAAACCCGCCAAATGCCCTCGGGCGCCGCGGCGGGTGCCTCGATAAATTACGACGAGCGAGATTGAGGTTATTTCAATCGTCACCAAAGGCGGTCGGCGGTCGGGCCAAAGCGATGAGATGAATTTGGTTTCCCTAGATTCCTCTAGATTGTCCCTCCTCCTCCTCCTCCTCCCCCAGGTCGGGCTTGGGCGGGACGCCGCGCTGAGTGCACCGCGCTGCACCGACTGCACTGCTCCATCACGACCGGCTCCGCTGTGCCCGGCTGTGCCCGGCTGTGCCCGGGTGGGCCGCGGGGCCATTGGGGTCAGCCCCGCTCCCGCTGCCGCCTCCGCGGCCCGGATGAAATCAACCAACACTCATAATTGCATAGCAAAGTCGTCCAGTTGCGATTCACGAGTGGTTTTTCGGTTCCAGGCACAACCGGCGGCGGCTTCGTGTAGCGCGTGGCGTGCTGGGGCGAGCAGCTCACCGGCCCGGCTCGCAGTATGGGAGTGGGAGGGTGTGATGAAGCCTGTTTAGTTGTCGCGCCGCCACTGCGGCGGCACGCACGCGCGTGGAGACCTGAACGCACAGGAAGCACGAGGACACGGGGACACGGACGCCACCCTTCGCATACATATTTTAAAAAAATCGTTGTAAAATGCAATTTACGAATCTGCTGTTGTGGTTTTTGGGTGCGCTGGGTGGGTGCTGCCCTGGCGACGAAGCGACGACGGCGTGTTATATCTATTTAGGTTGGCAGCCGAGCCCCCGCCCGGCCCCGGCCCGGCCCGGCCAGCATAGCAGGCTGGCACGGCAGCCTATCAATCCATCACGCATCTGGGAGCTGGTCTGGTCCAGGAGCGGACAGGTCGTGCCGCCCCCCCC
>NW_026267351.1:421767-422212 GCF_000697945.3 Frankliniella occidentalis | reverse complement strand
AACACACATAGCGGGGTCTCACCGCGCAAAACACGCCTACGAACGAATTGAGCTAGCGACCTGGTATTTTCAGGGTCGTTTTGTGTTATAAAAAGACAGATCTAGTTCGAAGATGAGCATTCTGGCTCAAAAATTGGATTTTAAACAAATCAAGAACAACAGGTCCTTAAAATGACGTTATTTAAAAATATTTTTTTTTTACACTTTCCAAAGGAGTAACTCATGAAAGTAGAGCCCTGTGGGCGGAAATTTCGTCCGTTTGGCTCTATCTTTAACGATTTAGGCGCCACAGGGAGTTTTTGACGAAAATAAGCGAAAAAATGGACAACCCTGCATTCTAAGTCGAAGTGACGGGAAGTTGACCGGCCGAAGGCCCGTATCTTTGTGTACATTTTTGCGCTTCCTGACTCGGGTGTCAGCGCCGCAGGCCTAGGTAGATGTATGC
>NW_026267351.1:421186-421517 GCF_000697945.3 Frankliniella occidentalis | reverse complement strand
TATGCCAGGCGCGTCGCAGCGTAACAGTGTTTCGTGAGATATCGCGAAGCCTGTTACGCGAGACGTGGTCTGGCGTACATCTACCTAGTAATACTAGATAATCTGGGGGCCCTTAAGCTCGAAAGAGGGTGTGGTTCGACCCGTAATGTGTGGTTTAAGTATTACTCCCTTTACAATTCTGTGACATTAAGCCTTTTTAACGATTTAATAGACGATTTTGTCTTTTGCACGTTGTTTTCGCCCAAGAAATGCCCCATAGCGCCAAAACGGTACATGATAGAGCAAAACGGACGAAATTTTCGTCCATAGGACTCTACTTTGACGAGCTACC
>NW_026267351.1:410799-420856 GCF_000697945.3 Frankliniella occidentalis | reverse complement strand
TCCGGTCAGTGGAGTAATGGGCTTCGCTAATCGCTCAGCCAATTATTTAAGATTTATGATGGCATTACCCTTCTCTCCCATACCAACAATATAGTAAGAGCTATTTGGTTTATTATTGATATTATTTTTATTGATAAGCAATACCCAGGAATATTCAGGCAGCATAACAATACGTGGGGCACGTTAACCCACAAAATTAGAGAAACAATCTCAAAATATCAACAATTAGAAATGACGATCCAAAGTGACAGTCAAAACATTATATAATCATTCACTAGGCAAACATTCACACATTATTTAGCTCAAAACAGCAAATTTAGCTGATATAGTAGAGTTGATTCATAATAGGAATGGTACGAACAACAAATAAGTTGATTGGCCTATTGGTGAATAGTTTAACACACATAAACGTGCAAAATCTCAAACACAATACACAATGAAACAATTACAGATACACTAGAATTACATATTATACCGGTATAAATATAGATACACACCCTAGTGTGCACCCAGGGCCCAGGGATTTTGAAGGGGCGCAGAGCGCCACACTCACCACATCACTACCGTACTATTACATAAACGTACAGTAGTATCACATTGCACAGGTTATGGAGACGCCGCCGGCGTAGTGGACGGTGTCAAGGACGACGACGGCGTGCGAGGTGAAGTGCTGCAGCAGAGCTTGAATCGGGGCGGCTTGAGGTTACTCGTCTAGCCCATCATCTTGGGTGTTGTCGACCCGTGTCCGACGGCCCTGAGGTTCGAAAACCATGAATAGGATGTAACCTCAATAAATGTACAAAGCACCTTGCTGAGCACCGCTACACACCTGTCGGGCATGCTTCCTTGAGGTTAGGACTTGTCGTTGAGGTTGGGGTGTCTCTCGCGACGAGCGAGCGATGCACGCGTTGTCTCACGGCGGCTCGCAGCTGACTGACGTTTTCTGACCGAGCGTAGCGCAACCCGGGGTCGAACCGAGCCGAGCCGGGGTGTTCATCCAGCAGGGTTTCGGCAGAAGCCCGGTGACGTCATCGCGGGGAGGTTTGCAGAAGGGTTGCCTAAGTTGCCGGCGCGATGCGCTGACCGCAACAGCTACCAGCTTGCTCCTACGGAGCCGAGGTGTGAGCTCGGTCCTGCCAAACGGGAGACAAAAAGCGACAAAGAGAAAATTTGCCCCGCCCGGGAGTTGATCTTAGGGCCGACAATTTTGGTTCGGATGAAGCTGCATGCGGTCATGTCGACTGTAGCTACAACTGTTTAACCACAAAAGGGGCGTGTGGCTGGTGGCGTCGGACATCGTATGTTGCCCCATTTGTGGCCACATTTTTGTGTCCATAAATACTACTTACCACTTGTCGCCGTTACACGAGTTGTCGCTTGGACGCCTGCGAGGTAGGCCACGGATTCTCTCTAAGGCGTCTGTCGTGACGGTGACTTTGGGTTTAGGCTTCTTTTGACCCCATGCTCATAAATTCTTTCTAAATCTAGGAAGTAACGCCGTGTTTATCTAGGCGTGGGTCGATGATTGTCGCTGAAAACGCCTGGAGGGTAGGCAATGGTTTTCTGAATCGGGCCCCCGCGGCCCTCTCCGAGCGCTTGGACAAGGCGAGAGCTTCGGAGAGGCATTGACATCTTTCTTTTCGCTTTAGTTCTTAGCGCTGTTTACTTCTGGTTGATATTCTAGCATTGGCGGAAGTAATGAATTAGTATAGACGGTTCGGTTTAAGCTGACTCGGGCACTGTCTGGTGTAGCTACAATCCTGTAGCTACAAACAGGGACGTCAAAGCCAAATCCACAGTCCATTTTAGCGTAGCTCAAGCCGTATTCAAGATTACCGAAAAAAGTGTTTAGAGCTCAATGAATCAAAAATGGGCAATCGTGGAGATTGTACATCCGCCGAGGTACAGCATGTTCGCCGTGAGAAAAAATTAGCATGGGGAAATAGATCCCATGGAATTTTCTTCACTTAAAAAAATCACCATTGAAAAGTGTCTTTCAATGAAAGACTTTACTATGGAAAGTGTTATTCCCGTCCATGAGGAAATATCTCACATGGTAAAAGAGACAATTCTCGTGGTAAATCGTTATTTTACATGGCATCGTGTCCATTGGCATGGGGATCCCATGCGCCCCATGGTTGTTTGGGGGGCTGGGGATGAAGCGTGGCTCACGGTGGATATTGTCTGTCGGCCCTTACTAGAGAGACTCAGAGGGAGAGAGGCGTCAACTCGGGGCCCCGCGCGCTGCGCTGTGATTGGGTCGGCACTGGGCGGCTCCGTCGGCCAGCCTAACATCTGGCCTCACAAGGGCAGGGAGTTGCGAACCCTCCGGAGCCCGCCGGGCTTCAGCGAGCCTCCTAGGGTCAGGCGACACAGATGCGCGGCAGCGCTGCACCGGAGTGCGCCCGGCGTAGGGCTGTGCGATATCTCGATATTTCAATATCGATACGATATCATGTTGATATCGAGGGCTTCGATATGCTCCCGATATCGCATATCGTTATCGAGGCTCGATAATATCGAGGATATCGAGGCATATCGTGGGTATTGTAGCATATTTTAAGCACGATATACCTCGATATCGTGTTCTATCGCGCCATCGACAGGCTTCGATACCCACGATGCCTCGATACCTCGATAATATCGAGCCTCGATGTATCGAGGCGATGCTCGATACCTGCCTAATATCGTATCGCGATATCAAAATCTGTATATCGCACAGCCCTACCCGGCGGCGCTGCCGATCGTCGTCCGAACGACCGTCGGGGTGCATTCGGCACGTCCGCCCGGCCAACCAGCGGGCGCAGCGCCTAGCAGCGCCGACCCGATCACAGCGCAGCGTGCGGGGCCCCTGAGTCTCTCTAGCCCTTATTGGGGATGGAAGGAATAACTGCGATGTGTTCGCTATAAGCTCTTATGCATTTAAATTAAAAGGAAGTCTTGGTTTATGGTAATACTGGGAGGACACGTCTGACCCACTGAGCCTTTTGCTAGAGCTAGGATTCCAGAACGCGTTTGGATATTGTAGTCCGTACCGCGTTTAGTGAATAGGACAGGAACGAGAGCACTCATAGCTATCAATAGGCATTTTCTAGAAGGAAAGGACACGAAATGACATCCTGTGCTGGGAACCCAGGGAAAGCTGCTGGCTCAAACCTCAACCATGGCGCCAAAACTTGTAAGTCATGATGTAGTTGTTTGTTTTACTTTTTATTTTAATAAATTACAAAACCATTCATACACTCGCACAGTACCCTTGGCAAAGAACAATAAAACTTTCACTCATCATTGTCATTAAAGTAAAATTTACACATCACACCTTCTATCTCTATGTACAAATATTAATTTAATAATTAAAATAACACATTTTAAAATAAATTAATCAACAGATAGGTCTCTAAATACTTTGATATGCAATTATCACTTCTTGCAACACAATGGAAAATAAGGCATTCAACCCAGTCGAGCAACAAAATAAAAAAAAATACAATACAGTTGCAACGTAATTTAACACATCTTCAATAGATATTGAATTATTGTTTTCTGTCCAACTATTTGATGCTCTTCTAATATGGTTACCCATCTGAGTTAAATATCTCATTGTCTCTTACTCCATCTCATACTACGATCACACTTAGTGCATACGTTTTCTTTTGCGAGACAAAGTTTAATATGATATAAAAATAGGATTGGCAATTCTTTTCATAAAAATACGCTAAAAGAAATAGGACACACAAAGTGTGAAGAGGTTTGTATTCTCTTGAACTGTGGCATGAAATGGAATCAATGATTTCAATAAATAAACAAAACAAAGAACTATGCAGTACGGTGAGATATCGTTCATAACTATATCTGATTTGTTTTTAACAACAAAACTGAGAAACTTAAAAGACCAAAGGATTAAAGCATTCACATATTGCACCAAACAATAAGAATCATACTATTTCAGCGATATGGCCGCATCTGCATAAAGACCTGAGTCCTTTTAATGGTCATCACAGACACTGCCGCACCGGGTCTACTCTCCTGACCGCACTATTAACTGTTGTGCACAAAGACCTACACTAAAAAATGAAGGTCATTCCAATAAAAAAAAAAATAGTCATTGCACTTAGCATATCACAATCACTCGGCCCCGAGTCAGGTTGTGTTTGAAACACATCACCACTAGCGAAGGGCCTTCACGATGCCCATTCACATAACTCTAATTATTCTAGAAATCATTTCTCTAGATCACTCTAGGTAACACTCTAGAAACATTATGTTCTCTAGATTGTTCTAGATATGGCAGTTTGATGTTGCCAGCCGCCGCCCTTCACTGCGCACCGCTCAGTACCGCTCTGGTGTTCAGGAGGTCCCTCTCATTGTCCACAGGGCGCCCCGTCTCTCTTCAGTCTTCGGTTATGTTTTTCCTGCGCCAGCAGCAGAACGACGGCGTGGAGTTGAACCGACACGCGGCCACGCGTGATTGTTCGGTAGTTCCGCCTCCGCTGGTCGGGTGGGGGCGTGCTGGACCCCGGCACGGGTCGCACACCACTGACTTGCACCGTCACACTGCACTCGCGTGCAGCAAGCGTGCGCCTAGAACTGCATGATTTGGTTGATCCAGTCTCTGAACTCGGATATGCGCGTGTAGACGCCGGGCTGGTTGGGCTCCGCGCAGCCAATGCCCCAGGATATGACTCCAGCCAGGACCCAGCGCTTGTCCTCCGGCCGCTGGATCACCATGGGACCACCACTATCGCCCTGCAAGCAAAAAGAAAGTTGTAACTTATTACTTTTTCTTAGTACTGTCATGTATAAAATTGTGAAAATTTTCAACCATCTAAAAATGTGTTTCTTTGTGAACTTTTCAAGATAGTATTTTTAAAACTCTATATGTGGCAGTTGTACGAACCTCACAGGAGTCGAACCCGCCCTTCCGCCATCCCGCACAGATGAAGATGTTTGGGATGTGCTCGATGTACCCTGCAGCGTGGTACATGGTCTCACACACAGAGTTGTTGATGACAGGGACCGACACTTCCTGCAGCACGCTCGGTAGAGGACCCTCTGCCGAAGAAAAAGAAAATAAACAATCTTATTATCCTCGTTTCTGAATGTACTTTGAAGTGGTCGGTCGTAATACACCGTGCCGCAACACATGCGTGCAGTTGGGCTGCATACCCGCAAGGGGCTCTGAGGAGCCAGGTGGTGGACCTTGTAAACTCTACTCTACTAATTGTAAACCATTTGATGGAACTCACCCTCGTAGATGCGGCCCCATCCGGTGACATGCGCCGTCCGCCCGACAAAGTTGGTGTCGTCCTGGGGCACGCAGATTGGCAGGATGTTTGGCTGGAACTGGACCGGCTCGTAGAAGCGCAGCATGGCCAGGTCGTACTCGAACGTCCGCGAGTCGAACTGCGGGTGGCTGGCGATGAGCTGGACGCGGTGCTCCCGGTAGCCGTACGGCTCCTCCTCCGTGGAGAGGTCGTGCTCGCCGAGGCGCAGCATCAGGTGCGTCGGCGGCACGCTGCCAGGGGAACAAACATCGAGCGGCTCAGCAAAAATACATAAAATTCATTTAAAAAATCACTTTAAAAAATCACGAAATTCATTTTAAAAAATCACAAAAATTTATTTTTAAAAAAACAAAACAAAAAAAATCAAGTAAAATTGCACCGAGAAAAATGTTAAGTCACCACGGCTGAAAAATTTGGTTGCTGTCACTAAAATGGTGTTCAATCTGCCCCCTGAGTCATAACCATAGAACGTTCTATCGTGCTAGCTGGTTCAGACGCTCTAACCAGCCAGCACGATAGAACGTTCTACGGTTATGGCTCAGGGCTGAGCGTCCAGACGCTCCAACCAAACACTCCCAGCCAGCACGAGAGAACGTTCTATGGTTATGACTCAGGGGGCAGATTGAACACCATTTTAGTTGCAGCAACCAAAGTATTTTTCTCCGCGTGGTAAGTGCTTGCGGTTTGAACACGTACTGGCCGTGCGTCAGGTACGTGTGCGCGGTGTACTTACTTGTCGACGCAGTGCGCCGCCGTGATGGCCCAGTTCTCGTTGAGCAGCGCGGCGCCGCACTTGTGCAGGAACGTGGAGGTCCTCCACTGGCGCAGGGAGATCTGCAAGAAGGGGAGCGGCGGTTTGTAATGTACAGTGCGTCAAGGAGGAAGAGAAGGAGGAGGAGGAGTAGAGAACCACGTGGCCAAGTAGGGAGCGATCCCGTAAAGCCATCCGAGGACGCTCCTCGCGCCCCTCGCCCGCCTCCTCTATCCAATCTTCTTTTTGAATAGGGAAGGCGGGGCGGGGCGGGGCACCCGCGGCGCAGAACAGTTATATGGGAGCTGTGCTATCAGCGGATAGCTGGCTGCGGGAGCTGGCATGCACATTAGTCCGTGACAAGAATACAGCCCGCCTTAGCAGAGCCCCGCTCTCCCCCTCCTGAAGGCCCCGCGTCGGCGCGCGTCTGCCCCCTCTGGCGTATGGGCCAGGGACCCCACGGCGGCGTCGCTGCAGTGCGGGAACCAGTTTCCTCCTGGAATCGTGTCCTGCGCCTTGATCAGCAAGGGGACCGACGAACCGAATTCCACAACCCGGCACCCTCCCATACCCCCGGCCGGCGTCCCGTCGCTGATGACAAGTTTTCGCGCCGATGATCGGGATCGGGTCGCCCCGACCGACAAGTACAGTACAATCTGCAAGAATCTGTCCTCGCCTCGCACCCCGAGAGAGAGGCGACGAGCTGGGCCAGGCGGCGTCCGGACCGAGGGGAGCCCGCGGGGGTCCTTGACTCCTCGGGGGCGTTCCCCCGCACCCCGTCCCTCGGTCCCAAACGGAACCAGTTGTGACTTGGCTAAATGCTCGTATACCGCAAGGCGTAACCGGCCCCCCTCATTGCTTTGCAGTTCCCTCCAGAATCGTCACAAAATTCCCTCCAGAGCCTTTCTTTCTTGCTTTGCAGACGGCTCGTGATGAGCCACACGCAGTCGTGCGAGCGCGGACTGCCTGCCTGTCGCCTGTCCCCGGCCCCGGGTGAGTATGCAACCCGGCCACACGCTTGCATACGCCGTAGTAGAACTGCAACTACAAAAGCCGTTCACGGATGCGGCTCGAATCACCAAGCGTGTTCACACTTACCTTCACACAACCGTACAGGGAAACTGGTCTCTAACTACACTACGACTCTTGCAACACGCATGAATCGAGATGCAAAGCGGCGAGCCCAGTCTCGCCCAGAAAAGGGCCGATGTAACTGGATAAGAAGGCTCTGATTTGTCGCGAAAATGGCAAAAAATGACACCGGTTCGTCTGAAGTGTCTGATTGTGTAACCAGGTCTCGGTCGATCGTTCCCACAGAGGTGTGGGCGAGCGCAGTGAGCTGGCACTCCTCCCCAGAGCTAGGCATCCTGAGTCAGCAGGACGATAACTTACTGCCACCGCCCGACAAGTAGATCACAAATAAGATCAAGAGGATGGTGTTTTTTTGAGGGGGGGTGTGACCTTTCATTTTTCGCATTCTTCCACCAGTTGAAACTCACCTGCCACGGCCACTTGCCGAACGTCGCCTTCTCCCCGCCGACGATCCTGGCCTCGGGGAACAGCCGGCGGCCGCACACTGAAAGCAGCAAGAGGGTGGTGTTGATGATGGCCATGGTTCGGGTCCGCTGGTCTCTCCCGTCTCCCCGGCGTCCTCGCTCCGCTCGCCCCGCACTCGTCCGACGCGGACGCTGAAGGCTTACGCCCTCCTGGACCAGCCCAGCGGTGCTGCAGGCGCCGGCCGTCTGTTTTGGTTTGGGCTTGGCGGCGAGGTTAGTTGTCCGGGGAGCTTGAGGCTGCGGCCGCCAGAGAGCGCAACGGCGCGAAACCAACGGCTTACCTGTTGAGGTACCTTGCGCCTCCCGCCGGGCCGGGCCGCACCCGCATACAGGCGGCCCGCACTGCACCTCAAGCCTTTTCTTTTTTGTTTTCTTATTTCACATTGTGCACCCCCCTTTCTCACCCTACTACGCCTTCCCCCATCGCGGTGTTTTTATATATCGTGATTATCCACCGCGTCTCATCCAGAGACACCGCTCTGCGGAGCGGAGGAGGGGGATGGTGGGGACCCGCGGACAGGGGAAAAGGGGAGGGGGGGGGTCTGGAACGGACGGCTGAAACTGGACGTGGAGAGAAGGCACGTCTTGGACGAGGGAGGGGCGTAAGTGGCAAGGATAAATCATGCGTCGTGAGTCACTCCGACACGTCCGCGCCACCGCCGCCCCGGAGCAGTCAGTGCCCCCGCGCGCCCCGCGGGCTGTGGGTCTGGGTCACTGTCCACTCGGCGGCCCACGTCCCCCCGACGAGCCGTCCTTGCTCGCGGACGTGGTCGTGCCGAACACACCAGCTGAGGCGGCCGGTAGTGCTGGAGCGGGCTTGGGCGGGCGGGGGCTGACATGTTGACCGCCGCCTGGCTGTGGCGTGACGTGGCATCCGTACCGACCTCGGGAAGCCCAGTTAAAGCCCCCCCCCCCCGGCTAATACAGTAATGTTCCTCTCGAAGCTGGCTCGCTCGAAGCTGAAATTTTGAGATGGACCCTGCTTAAGGATGGGAATTTTCAACCTGGCGAGCTCGCGCTAGCTCGGACGACAAAGCATTTACAACCGCCTGATGCCCGAGTCCGAGCCAATGCAATAGGTTCGCAACATGTGGCTAACTTTCGGGTCGTCCTCTCGAAGCTGAAATCCGGTCCCGGTTTGCAAGCTTCGAGAGGGACATTACTGTATGCAGAGGGAGCCCCAGGATGCGAGATGTACAAGCGGCCCCATCAGCAGCGCGCGGGCCGCGCGCCTGGCAGGTAGGCAATCGCGACTCGGGAGTGCGTTGGGTTGCCTACCCTGTGAATCGCAGGCGCTCTACAGCGCGGGACTCGAAGGCGACAGACAGTGGCGGGAGCTTGGGCCAAACCATACAGGTCCCTGCTTCCAAGAGACTAGTCTCTTGCTGCTTCCAATTTTGTTCGGTCTGTTTGCTTACCGTTTCTGAAGTCGCTCATGTTGAGCTGGGTGAGTTGCTCAACATCGAGTCCGGGAACTGGTGGTGGCGGCTCGTCGGTGCTTCCTGGACTGGTGCTTCCAGGACTGGTGCTTCCAGGACTGGTGCTTCCTGGACTGGTGCTTCCTGGACTGGTGCTCCCCGGGCTGGTGCTCCCCGGGCTGGTGCTCCCCGGACTGGTGCTCCCTGGACTTGTGCTCCCCGGGCTAGTGCTCTCTACAATAGTGCCGCTAGTGGTGCCTGCACTAGTGCTCCCGGACGTAGTGCCGGCCGTGCTCCCGGCTGTGCTCCCTGAGGTGCTCCACGTCGTTAAGGTGCTCGGCAGCTCGGTGGTCTCCGGCATGCTCTCCGTCGTGGGCGCTGAAAACCGGGTCGAGTTAAACGAAGGTGCCGGCAGCCGCGCGACCCATAGGGAGAGGCGGTCCAGGTTTACGTTACAGCACACGGACGAGACTGACCTTCCGTCGCCGGCCTGGTGACGGGGAGGGTGGTGCCCGCCGTCGTCCCTTGCGTCGTCCCCATGGTGGTGCCGAGGGTGCCCGTGGTGCCGGCGGTGCCGCTCGCCGTGGTGCCCAGGGTGCTGGCGGGCGGCCGGGCGGTCGGCCTGGCGGTGGGTCTGCTGCTCGGCGCGGGCGGCGGGGAGGGCCGCAGCGTCGACACCTCCACCTGCACCCAGTGGTCGGGGGTGGTCTCCACGTCTGCAAAGGAACGACACGGTGGTGTATAAAGGTGAGGGATACTTTACTCGAAACAAATATCAGTGTACAGCTTTTAAAGAATCAAAAAAAAATGATGAAAACCCCTAGAAAAATCAGAAGAAAAAATCAAATAAAAATCAACAAAAAAATTGGTGTACGCTGGAATTGATATTGAAGTACGCATCGCATGAAGGTTCCACGGGGCTCAAACAGACGGGCGCGGGGCGCGGGGCTTGCCGTGGATGCCGTCCGGCTGGCAGTCCCCCCGGCGCGCGCGCGGCGCCGCGTAGCGGACATAGCGGCACACGCCACGCCCCCCCTCGCCCCCCTT
>NW_026267351.1:407534-410029 GCF_000697945.3 Frankliniella occidentalis | reverse complement strand
GACATGCAAATACGCACACACTTTCCCTGTGAAGTGCACACACCCAGTCGGTGGCCGGGTCACGCGCCCACACCCACACAAACCCCCGCCCCGCCACACCCCGCCGCATAGCGATCCGTCCCTGTCAGCAGCACCCCGTCCGCCCCCTCTCCCTTTCCCTGTCGGTCGGGCCATACCTTCCCGTCCCTCGTGACCCTACTTTCTCTGGTGCGATGACATCCCCACCCACCCACACCCGCCCCGCGGACCGTCTGGCTGCTGAGCCGTGCTGTGCTCGAGCTTCTCGCATATTTTACAATGTGTGAGGTGTATTTTGCTCTCAGCACTTTCATCGAAGACCTCCCATAGCTTTGAGAACGGCAAGACATGTGATTACCAAATGGCCATTTCGGACCTTCATGGCGAGTGTGTCACTTACCCGTCAGGGTGGTGGGCTGCTGGGTGGCGGGCTCGAGGTCGGCGGGCTTGGGACTGGGCGTGTCGGAGTCCGTGACCCAAGACCACGTCACGAGGGTGGCCGCCGGCGTGGTGGGCCCGGTCGTGAGCCCAGCCGTGGCTGGAGCGCCAGGACGCACGGGGTTCACGAGGTTGAGGTTCTCCTCCACGTCGTCGACGGGGCTCTTAGTGGACGACACCGACCCGATCGGAGATATCTCGTTGGATAGGATGGCGGCCTCCTCCTGCGTGGTGGCGCCCTCATCGCCGCGCTGTGTGGTCGTGGGTGCCGGCCTCGGCGTCGTGCTGGGCTTGAAGAACACGGGCTTCGTTGTGGTCGTGATCGTGGATGTTGTCGTCGTTGTTGTAGTCGGGGGCCTTGAAGAGGGAATCGTAGTCGCCGGCCTCCTGGTCGTTGACGGGCTGCTAGGCCGCGTAGGTCGAGTCGTCTGCGTTGGTCTGGGTCTCGTCGTCTGCTGCTGCGTTGTAGGTAGTGTCGTCTGCTGGGAGGATGGTCTCTTGGTGGGGTTGGTCTGAGACGTGGACGTCGGACGCTGCGTCGACGGCCGCCGCGTCGTGGTGGCGGCCGTAGGCTTTGGTCTAGGCTTGGTCGTGCCCGTCGTGGCAGAGGACGGCCTGCTCGTGGACGGGATCGCCGATGCGTTGGGCTTCGCCGTGGGTCTCCTCGTGGTCGTGGTCGGCCTGGCGGTGGGTTTGGCGGACGGCCTTTTGGTGGGCGCTGTGCCGGGAGCCGGCCGCTTGGTGGGTGACGCTGTCGCACCGCCGGGTTTCGCGGTGGGCTTCGCCGAGGGTGGCCGCGCCGTCGGCCGGGTGCTAGTCCCGGAGGCCGGCGCGGGCGCCGGTGGCTTGGCGGTGGGCTTGTAGGGCTTGTTGCTGTCCTGCACGGACTGGAACGTCGACAGCAGGAAGGACTGCTCGGTGGCGGGCGCGGGGGAGGGGGCGGGCGTGGCCGCCGCGGGCCGCGCGGACGTGAGCCCGGGCCGGGCCAGCGGCAGCGGCGTGGACAGCTGCGGGTCCTTGAGGATCACGCTGACGAGGTCCGGCGTCGGCCCCGGCGCGGCCGTGCTGTGGAACACGTGGTCGATGTGGTTCTCGTTGATGACGGCCGGGCGCTGCTGCGACGGCCGCTGCTGCTGCGCGGGCTGCGCTGACGGCGGCCTCGGCGCGGCCACCGCGGGCCGCCCGGGGATAGCGGCCTCGGCCGAGCCCGCCGAGTTGAGTGACACCTGACACAAAAATACTACATTCACAAAACTGTTTAAACAAGTTAATGATCTATGAAGACAGCAGAAAAGTCAAATCGAACGTTATATAACGAGGCACAGTTTCACAACAAAGATTGTAAAATATATTGAAAATATGCTGGAAAGCAACCTGTCATAAATTTCAAAACAGGCCTTTTTTCTGGCATTATGTCATTTATCATTCTATTTACCCATCATTAGTTAAATTTGATTCACCAGAGGCGATGGTTTACCTGATTACTGATGACGTTGTCGTTGGCCACGCTCGAGAGCGACTCGAGCACCTCCTGGTCCACCTTGCAGCACGACCCGAAGTAGAAGCGGTCGATGCAGGTGCCCAGGTGCGTGCCGTTCGCCTTCATGCACGTGTAGGCGAACATGCACACGCCCGTCTCGCCCGAGCGCCTCGACACGCAGGGCAGGTGTCTGATGTTGCGCCCCGACGTCACGCCTGCAACAAGCAACAAAACAGGCTGGTGTCAACTCTATGCGCCAAAAAATATCAAAAATTAACCCTAAGTTATTGGCAGAAAATCCTCTCCGATTTGCGCAACGACTTCCGAGGCAGCCTGTGCGTTTGCATTCGCACTTTCTTCTCGCGACAACAAGAGCCCCCCCTCAGGGCCCATCTCTCCTCTCTTCGCTTTTTAAAAAGACAAAAGCAGATGCAACAAGCAGGCCCGCCCTTCCGCCAAACGGAGTTGCCAGCTCCACTTCGCTGCGCCGGCAACTCCGTTCGGCAGGGGCCGGGCCTGCTTGGCCTGCCGGCGGCGATGGTCGGGCCTTCGGCCCGAC
>NW_026267351.1:403233-407044 GCF_000697945.3 Frankliniella occidentalis | reverse complement strand
GCAGACCTCTAGCTCATCTCCTTCCTCTTACACGGACGACGGACAGACAGACGGACACGAGAGCGGTTGCATAAGCCCGCTTTAATGCTTTTTTAAAAGCAGAAGGGCGGGCTAAAAAAAAGAAAGAAGTTTATGCGTGCTGGGCGCCGCCGTTGCGGTGTGCGGCGCCGCCCAGGACTCGCCGGGCGCAGACTGCGCAGACACAGCTCGTCAGGAATAGTAATGACAATGACTTGTGTCCCTTGTGTCGTCGTCTCGGCGTGGTCTGGTCTGCGGGTGTAGAGGGTGGGGTGCCGCCTCCGCACCCACCCCTCGCTGTACGGAACAAGCTGAGCCACAGCAGCGCCGCTCTGTTGCGTAACAACAAGAAGTGCGCCCGTCGCGCACACCCAGCATAGACGAGGTCTCCCCCCTCCCCCGCGGAGCAGCGAAAGTCACCCCTGCGGTCCTGATGGTCCCATGGATGGGGGACGAGTCAGGTGGACGGTGAGTTCGAATGAGCACATAGCACGAAAAAAAACTTAATTCTTTTAAATCAGACGCCTTTCCCTGCGCATCTTAACAAAAACAACGTATGTTTTAAAAAAATACTTTTACTTCATTCTATTGCTGTTGTCATTCAACAATTCAATACATTTCAACTTGGAATCCTGCATCTAAGTAGAGACGTCCGATTAAGGGCGCCATGGGAACAACGTATAGTGTATAGTCAGGAAGCAGAGAGGGGAGGTGGTCTCGCTGCTCAGGAAGCGTTTAGCGTGCCTGGCCCACCAAGCTCGGCCTCCCCACACCATACTACACTACTACCTGACCCGTGCAGCTCAGCTCGACCAGCATTTAACGCGTCATTGCCTTGAGGGCGGCGCCATACGGGCGGGGCGGGGCGGGTCACTGACCGCCTCCCCCGCGCCTCACACCACCCCTCTCTCCTGCAGTTATTATGATTACTCGCAATAGGATGCGCCGGAGGCGTGGCGAGGCGTGGAGCACCCAGGTCCATTAAAATGGCACTGCTCCTCCGAAGCGAGCGCGCCTCGGTGATGCTGCACACTGGCAGAGCGGCGCACGGAGAACCAACTCAACTACTCTGTCTGCCTACCAGTCATTTTACGTTTTCTGTGTATTTTTTTGTTGCTGACCCTCACCCCCCCCCCCAAAAGTAACAATTTACCTAAAGTTTTGGCCAAGTTTTTCCGTTGCATAGCGGTGTAGGCCAAGCGAACCCATTTTACAGTTACTCCATTAACGAGGTGGCCCCGGATTAAATAAAGCAGCGCGATGCCTATACATAGGATAGGCGAACGTGCTGCAGTTTTACGGCTCGTCATTAATCGGCAACCCCTTCTCCTCCCGCGGCGGGGGTGCCCCGCGGGTGCCCCGCGGACGCCTCCCGGGGGCCGCCTTTGGGTGCCCGCCGCCGGGCCGCCCGCCTCGCACCTGCTGCTGCAGCCCGACCAGGTACCTAACGGGAACGGGTCCCTCCCGACTCGATACTAGTCGACCCGTTCGCACCTGCTGCGCTGGCCCACCTACGCTACTCCCCAAGTGCCCTTATCCCCGCCGGCCCGAGCGCCGGCTCCGGGGCAAAGGGTTGCAGCGAGATTGGGGGCCGTGAGACTTTCTGGGAGTCTGAGCCGCCTGTCGGGGATTCAGTAAGATTCCCCTGAAAGTGACTCAGGCAGAGCCGGACTTTTGGGGCGGAGCTTTGGTACGCTCGCCGCACCCGACCCACCGGGGGACCCACCCACCCACTACCGTGCCCCGCCCTGCCCTTCTGTCACTTTCCATTTCCGCGAAGCTCGACGCGCGCGCACAGCGATGCCCGCTCCCGCCCCTCGTCGTCGCCGCCGGTTGAGCCGCGGCGGGACCCCTGCCGCCTGCCGAGCTTGCATCACGCACCGCCGCGTGACCTACAAGACTACCGAGACTGCCGCCGCCCGATCGCTTTCATTGAAGTCTCCTGCTGCTCGGCTCGGCTCGACGAGCTGCTTTGGAGAGCGGCGATAAAGAGTATATCTCGTGCGAGAGAGCGGGACGACAGCCGGGGCCGCCGCCAGCGCGGGATGAAAGCAGGATGTCCTGGTCGGAGCAGCAGCGCTCCGGCAGTATGAGAAAACTATCGACCCTATCGACACTATCGAACCAAACTCATTACTGCATCCGGCAGTATGAGAGAACTATCGACCCTATCGAACCAAACTCATTACTGCATCCGGCAAGGCGGCAGGGCGGGCGAGAGCGTCGCACATCGCGCCGTGGTGGCCTGGCAGGGGGGGGGGGGGCGCCTTGCAAAACCGCGAGGACCGAAGGGGGTTCCAGTAAAAGCCCCGGCGGATGGCATTATCGGCGTCCACGCCAGGGATCGGCGTTCCGGGGAGGGGGGGGGGGCTGGAGGCCGAGAGAGAGAGCGAGAGCGAGAGAGTTTGAGGTACTTTGTTGGTGGCGCCATCCGGCGCCCGGACGAGCCGAAGAGTGGAGTGACCATGTCCTTGAGGCGCCGCAGTGACCCGGAGACCCAGACAGACAAGCCCCCCTCCCGATTTCCCCCCCCCCCCCCCCCACACACACACACACGCGGTCACACAAACACTCGGGTGTCGATGACCCTACTCCTCGCCGGGCCTGCGCGCGGCCCGGCCGCCCGCCGCAGAGCAGCGCGCGATACATCCGCGCGGACACGGCTATCGCGGCGCTCTTGTGTGGTTTCGCGGTTGCCGCGGAAAATACAAAAATAACCAACACACTTCGATAAGGAAAATGGACACCGGCGTGTGCGAGGCGGGAGGGCTGAGCCTCGACCTGGCTGGCGCACGTCTGCGCTGCGCCAGTGGGCGTATACTACTTACGTGGACGTGGATGTCGACCCCAAAGTGACCAACACGACCATGTGGCCAAAGCGAGGGAGGGGGGGTGACTCTGAGATATCGCGTGCAACAGAGGATTCCTAGAGTACACCTGGAGTACGTAGAGACTATCCCAGATTGACATATTGTGCTGTGTTGTTTCCCCCCTCGGTCCGGCGGAGGAAGTGAACTGGGTGCGGGACGAGCGGGACGAGGTGCTGGAAGGGAAGACGCGCAGCACAGCAGGGCGGGCGCCTGCAGGGCTTCCCTAGGGAACGCCCTGGGAACGCCCATAGCAGTGGCGCCCCGCCCCGCCCCGCCCGGCCTGACCCGCCCTACATAACGCAGCGTGGCGTGTGTCCTTTGCGGCGGCGCCGCTGCAGCTGCGCTGCTCCCATTATTTGCAGTATCTGATGCACGCCGATCAGCCCTGGCCAAGCCCTGTGCTGCTGCACGCCGCCGCCGCCCACGCCTCCGCGACCTCGTCAGCGCCTCCCGTGCCGCGGAGCTGGGCTGCTGCACTTCCTAGCCGCAAGGCGCGATGCCATCCTCCAGAGCTTCCTACCTACACGACCACGACGACGACGACAACGTGACTCCCGTGCAGGTAGAGGGAGAAGAAGCGGGGCGACTCACGGTGGTGATGGGGTCCGCGCTGTGGGTGATGATGATGAGGGCGCGGGGACCACAGGCTGCTGAGTCAGCGCGGCCACCCGCGGGGTGCACCCCCCACCCCCTTGTGCCCCGGTCACGCCCGCGCATACACACACACACACACACACACACGCACACACACACACACACGCACACATGTCTCAGGCGAAAGCATTTCACTCCCAGCAGGATCACGGATCTGCTCCGGCGGGGCGTGGCGTGCTGGGACACGCGGGGGCGCGCGCAAAAGACGGTGAGTCACTCCAAACTCCCCGTGAAAATGGTGTCGCGGCCCGCGGGCCTCCGTCTCGGCG
>NW_026267351.1:401668-402718 GCF_000697945.3 Frankliniella occidentalis | reverse complement strand
CAGCTATGCCCGTAGCTCACCGTCTGTATGCAAAACCAACATAACTGTAAATCCATCCCGACCCGATGCGATCCCCCTCATCCCCCCTCCTGCCCCTCACCACCACCACCTCCTTCTTTCCAAGGGGTTCACCTCCTCTCCGGAAGGCCTGCATTGCCCCCCTCCCCCCTCCTCCGTGCTCCTCCTCCTCCTCCTCATCCTCCTCTCTTTCAACCTGCCGGGCGGCCGCGTCTTGGAATGTAGGTCAAAAGCGGCACCTCACCTGAGGAACCCAGCCCAACCCGGGGCCCAACGCACAGCGGCGGCCAGGACCGGGAGGGGGACCTCCCCGCCACCCCCCTCCCCGCTCCCCCTCCTCGGGCGTACAGTCCACGCATCACGACCGTCTTGAATGGAGCCGTGAGCCGAAGTGCTTCCGTGGCCGCGTGTGTGTAGCCCTCCGTTCCTTTCACTCCCACCCACCACAAGCCTCATTGTAAAGGCGTGCTTTTTATTTATTTCGTCCTCTATAGAAGACGAAGATTGAGCTTATCCTCAATGTCAGCTGACGCGAGGGCCGTTGGAACTCAACGCGTTTTACTATACGTCGACATCGCTCAGCATGCGGACAGCCGCTGCAGGGGCGTACATACGTGGGGGCGTGTGTGAGTGCTACAGTGAGCGTGTGTGAGTGCTACAATGTGCGTGTGTGTGCGCTGGAGCAATGGATGCTGCTGCCGCGTGGACGCATGAATGACATCGTTGCCATACATACACACACAGACAGACAGACAAACAGACATACAGACAGACAGACATACAGACAGACAGACAGACAGACCACAGCAAGGGACCACTTTTTGGACCGCTCGGATGAGACTGAATGCCGCATGGTCGTCGTAGTCAAAAGCGGCACCTCACCTGAGGAACCCAGCCCAGTATGAGGAGATGAGCCCCGGATGGCCGGGCCCGGCTCGCTGTCCACTTCCGGTCACTTCCGGAACAGTTCCCAGCCGCGCCGCCGAGCGGTGGAGCAGAGCCGCTCTCCCACGACGCGACGGGGCCGGGGGG
>NW_026267351.1:400261-400848 GCF_000697945.3 Frankliniella occidentalis | reverse complement strand
GGGGGGCGGCGGCCCAGTTGGAGAGCAAATGCGAGCAAATGTCAGTGCGATAATAGGCGAGCGGCAGTGGGTCCCACAGCGAGACGTGACGGTCACGGACACGGACACGCCGCGGGGGAGGAAGGAGACTCGGGGAATGTAATGGTACTTGTGGTGGGTAAACTCTTCTCTAAAGTCGGCATGCAACCGCGGGCCACGACGACGACGGCAACCAGCCCCCTTACCGGCCGCATAGCAGAGCAGAACGACGTTCGGGATGAAATTATTCGCGGAAACACACACAAAAAGGGGCGTTAATCGCGTGCGCTGCTGCTCCGCGGCAAAGGAATATACTGCATATTAAAATGGGGATTCCTTGGAAAACAGAAGCTGCAGCTCGCCTTGTCCGGCCCTGCCCAGCAGCGGGCCGCTAACGCAGGACAATGCAGCGGGCAGGTGGCGGCGGTGCGGCCCCCGCCTTAGGCGCCCGCGCGGGGTCCACGGCCCGGTCCACGAGTCCACGATCTCGGTCCATGATTCATGAGCCGCGGTGCAGGCCAGCACTAGTGCCAGCACTGCCGCCGTGGTCGTGGTGGCTCCCCGAGACC